>NW_015650691.1:922742-932325 GCF_001515625.1 Sinocyclocheilus rhinocerous | reverse complement strand
GGTGCTTGTAATGATTTTTGCGTCTTTCTCCGACAGTTTAAATGCTTCCACACTGCTGACGTGTGTGCTGCATAATAAAGAGTGCGCGCCTCTCACTCTGCGCTGGTTGCTATTTGATCGCGTCATATCATTGTTCGGTACAATTTATTCGGTCTTTTCGCTTATTCGGCCGAAAGAGCTTTTTTTGCTATTTTCGGCCGAATAATTTCGGTTGCCGAACATTCGGGGCATCCCTAACTTTTATACTGAATAATGCAATATTGTAATTTGAATTGTACTTTTAAAAGTACTGCAACACATAATATTCAAACTAAATTCCACTCATTTCCGAAAGGCTTGTTTGGTTTGTTTGCAGCCTCATTGGCATAAAGCATCTCTGAGACATTTCTATTCCCAAAAGACCATCACTATCACAGTGCTGTATGCGCGCGTTTAGCTCGTTATGTTAACGTGTGTAGCCTATATGACACACCACATTCTCCGTGAAAACAAGAGAATTATCTCTTGTGCTGTTACAGTAGGCTAATTCACCTCTGGATGCAATCCCAAGAGAATAACATGAACATAAAACAGAAATAAACCTCCAGTGCAATTAAATCCACCTCATTTTTAGCCCCCAAAAGCTGCCCTAGATTTAAAAGAAGAAAAACGAATGCAATACTTTTAGAACAAATTTGACTGAGGTTTAAGTGTAAAGCTTAGCTAAACAAGACAAAATGGCTTGATAATGACAGCAAAAGAATAGCATTAATGGCTAACGTGGTTGTAGCAACAATGAATATCAATGAAAGATTTATTACAGTAAAAAAAAGGGGGTGAGTCTTTGTTGTGTTGATGCAAGTCCTGATAACTGTTTCTAGCGTCAGCTACATACCGCAAACACACTGATCTCAGCACACACACTCTAACTTCAGTTTAACTGGGGCATTTCCCACGCATGTGAAGTGAAAGAAATATGAACCACGGGTTCTCAGGAAGTAAAGCTGCCCATGTCAAAAATACAGCACCACAACACACCATCTGCAGAGCACACGCTCAAACCAGACAACAATAAAATGACTCGCATCAGGAAACCAATACAAATTAAGTCTGACCTTTTGTGGTCTAAACCAGTCTAGTCACAGACCTGAGTGTTTGCTGTTTGCGTACGTATCATGGTTTAGCAATGTGCTTGTCTCTCTGTCCTACCTGTACTTGTCCCTTTCCCATGATCTTGTCCACAATCTCATTATCGTCCTTATTGAGCTTTGATTTGTCGTAACACTTCTCGTAGCACAGGATCCGCAGACACTGAGAACCCTCCAGCTCTATTTCGAACTCCTATAGGAGGACAAAAGAATTAATGACAGATGCATGATGGTGATTTGTCAGGTGACTTTTCTTTATTATAATGATGCACTTTTAAAAAGCCGACCTCATTCCACCGTGGTTCTGTTGTGTCTCTGAACACACGCGTTTTGGCCTTACTGACAAAGTAACCAAAAGAGTCCACCTCCAGCGTACAGTACAGATCTACAGAGAACACACAATAATGATCTCATGAGAAAAAAACAAAACATAAAAAAGCTCATTCAGAAGCTGTTACATATACCTTCAAAAACATAAAAGTTGAATTCCATATCAATGTGCTAAGTTGCTTTGATGTTTGACACCAATAAACAACCTACAGATCTATATTACTTGGAAGCAGAATTATTTATTCTATTTCATTTTATTTATTTATTTATTTTTATTTAAAAATCAGAAATTGACAATGGTAATAGATAATGTTATATTATTTTAATTTAATTTATATTTTATATTAA
The DNA here is from genome assembly GCF_001515625.1 of Sinocyclocheilus rhinocerous. Lineage (NCBI taxonomy): Eukaryota > Metazoa > Chordata > Actinopteri > Cypriniformes > Cyprinidae > Sinocyclocheilus > Sinocyclocheilus rhinocerous. Next base: position 930,520 of record NW_015650691.1, on the reverse strand, counting down.
TATCACTACTACTACTTACAAAAGATCACTATTTCAAATGAATGCTGTTTTTTTTTTCACTTTCATCCAATAATCCTGAAAAAAGTAGTATCACAGTTTTCATAAAAACATTTTCAACACTGATAATAAGAAATGTTTCTTGAGCACCGAATCAGTGTGGAAAATAATGTGTTTTTTAACTTTAAACCGCATAAACACATTTCATTACACCAAATACACAAAATAATGTTCTTTTTAGCAGCATCATATGACCCCTTTAATATTATTTCTGAAGGACTGGAGTAATGATGCTGAAAATAAAGCTTTGTTATCACAGGGAAAAAAATACATATTTACTATTTTTAAATGGAAAACAGCTATTTTAATTTGTAAAAATATATTCACAATATTATTATTTTATTGTCTTTTGACAAACAAAATAAATGCATTTAACATTTAAAAATCCCCAAAATTTTGAATGGCACTGTACCTTTTATTACAGTAAGTTGCTGTGGCTAAATGCAGTAAGCCATACAAATCCATGCACTACAGATTTTGCCACTGTTAAGGGGGTTTTAGGAATTAAAAATAAAGAAAATTGTAGCCTCAGTGTGATTCATTTCTTTGTGTTAATTAATCAAGGCATATAATTTAGCTCTAACACTTCATGGTTCACTGTGTAGACATGGTGTCAGCATTTAAAACCTTAAATGATTTTTACACCCTGCTGGTCTACCATCTGTTTTCAAATACATCCATTTGTGTCAATACCGAAACACAATACAGTGATTGTCAGGATTCTTACACACACACACACACACACACACACACACACACAAAGGAACAGGGCATTTGTCTTATCTATCGGTCTATGTGTCTTACAGCAACATGCCTCACGTGCTCACACACTTCTCTAATAGCAAATTAACTTTATCACATTGCTATAGTTTGTGTGACCAACTGACAGTTTGATGGATTACAGCACGCCATGACCTCTGACCTCTGCAATGCGTGGGGTGTATTGTTGAGACAGGAGAGAAATGAGGTGATGTTCAATTAGTATGGAGGTGGTGTCACACAAGAGCGGTCGGCTTCAAAACACACCATGGGGCTTGTGAGCGTGGCTTTAACACGAGTGTGCAGTCAATCAGGCCACTGGTAATTGATAGTGTGGTGTGTAATGTGTATGTTAATAAATGTGGGGTGTGTTGCTTTATAATGAAGCTGTATTTGCACACATACACACCAGCTGTGTCAGCACACACGTCTTCAGCTCATGCCAAAATGATCATATTAATGAGATAACACCACAATGTCACCAGTGGGAATTTCAGGGTTTTCTCTGAGGCCAGCTTTTCGATTTGGGGGCAATTCAGTTAAAAAACTCGCGGGGGAAGCAACCTGGCCCTTGTGAAAAAGAAGTACACTTTTTAAACATATTAACTTTAAATATAAAATAAAATGCCAAAAAGAATGATTGACAACAATGATTTAAAATGTACTCTCATAAAATATACTTTCAGTAAGTGGCCTTTCCTTTCATTATTATTATATTATCTGTGGGTACAGTTTTTTTTTTTTTAAATATACTTTTAAGAATTAAAGTACACAGTACAAGTGCACATTCAGTACAGTTAAAGGGTTAGTTCAGCCAAAAATTTAAATTCTGTCATTAATTACTCACCCTCATGTCATTTCAAACTTGTATACCTCTGTTTATCTTCGGAACACAAATTAAGATATTTTTGATGAAATCCGAGAGCTTTCTGACAGCAACGCAACTGACCCGTTCAAGGCCCAGAAAGGTAGTAAGGAAATTGTTTAAATAGTCCATGTGACATCAGCGGTTCAACCGTAATTGCTGTCTAAGCAGGATCTGAAAGCTCTCGGATTTCATCAAAAATACCTTCATTTGTGTTCCAAAAATGAACAAAGGTCTTACAGGTTTGGAACAACATGAGGGTGAGTAAATAATGACACACTTTTCATTTTTGGGTGAACTAACCCTTTCTGCACTTCTTTGTCCAAATCAAGTTTAAAGGAACTATTCACCCCCCCCAAAAAAAATAATAATAATAATTTACTCACCCTCATATCATTCTAAATCTGTGTGACTTACTTTGTTTTGTGGAATATAAAAAGACAAATATCTCCGTGTTGTTTTGGTTCATACAATGGAATTCAATGGGAGCCAAACTGTTTAATTACCAACATTCTTCAAACTATCTGTGTTTTGGATAAAAAAAAGAAAGTCGTGCAGGTTTAAAATGACATGTGGGTGAATAAAGGATGATACATTTTCATTTGGGCTAAACTTTCTCTTTACCTCTTCCCCCGCCACTTTTAGAAGACAACGCTTCCCCGCCAAAGACGAGTTTTTACGGCTTTTCGTGTTTTCACTGTTATACACTAGGGGGCGCTATTACACATCTTCTGAACGAGTACAAAACCTCCTGAACAAAAACACATGTGTACAGGACGGAGAAACGAGCAATCTCTTATGTAAACAGATGCATATGAAAAATTATGCGATCATCAGCAATGGCAGCATATAAATGAAAACTGCATAATGTTACGGAGTAAAATGTTGATCCAGGAAGTGGTATATGTCTGTGCAAGATAGAATTATGTGTTGATAGAAGCGATTTACTGGATTTATGCTTTGATAATCGTACTGAATATTACCCAGATGTAGTTTTTGATAAAAATGTGATTTTCTCACCTTTTTGCTCAAAATTATGCATTTTTATGAAACCTACCTATATTCAAGTGTTGATAAAAAAAAGAATGCTTTAAGCTAAAATAAAAAATGAGTAGAGGCTCTGATCTTTATTTTGGTGTATTGCATATTCAAATATTCATACAGCAAAATATTCTGGAGGCCATCAAATTTTAGTGAAAATCCTCAAAATCGCTGGCGGTGGCTGGCAACTTTTTTCAAAAATGCTGGTGGGGAAAGAGTTAATTATAATTGGTGACCATACTTTTTAGTTTGTATGCATTTATAACTGATGAAAATACACTAAAACTAAAAAAAATAAACACAATATTTAGCTACCGCTGTTTGGGGCAGCACAAATGTAAACCAAAATAAATATGAAGCATAAATTCTCCATTTAGCATCTGCTAAAGAAAAAAATCCATTCTTAAATAATGAATGATGTCTTAAATGAAAAAGACCTTTACCCAAACCCATCCTGTCCCATTCAGCAGAGCTGTACTTCAAACATCTCAGTCAGACCCATTTCCTTGCTCTCAATACTAAAAACATGAAATAAGGGCAGCTATATCTCTCCACATGGTCAGAGGAGGCTTTAGATTTTAGCAGCACCAGGCACAGAAACCTAGTTCTTCAGAGAACAGGAAATGTATTTATAAAAACATCCTGCACGAATCAGGACAGAGAGTGGACTAGGACGGTGAGGAAAGGTGCTCAGGTTTGCAGATGGTGACCACTGAGTGTAAATCGACCCTCAGTGAGAGTAGTGCTTCCATGGAATGTGTTTTTAAAAGGGTTTTCAGATGCACGAGAAGACCTTTAGTGGGCTCTTAAAGACTGATATAGTGCACCGTCATTACTTCAGCCATGCTTTTGACTTGACATGAGAGGTTTGTGTAGTAAAAAAACTCAAAGAGGTTGTTATTGAGAAGCCATTATATAAACAATGATGAATAAATAATCTCAAAGACATAAAACTAAGAGGTTTGGCACTTTGGTGCATATGTAGAAAGACAATAACCACTGATGGCTCTGTATTATACAAACAGTGTAATTGTTTGGAGTTTTAAATTTGACCAAATGTTTATGGTTGCCCCACACAATGGCGGATGGGAAGTCTCGTCATCTGGGGGAGGAACCGTATCCTCGGGCTGATGTTCCCAAATGAAATGAGATGATGATGAGAGTCATATGGCAACCAGTCCATTCACACACATATACTGTAGACGTGCAGATGAGTTTCTTTTACAGATGAAGAACATTCATACAGGGATATGCAGGGACAGTGCTATGCTGTTATATTTACATTTATGTTTACTGTGATTATTATGTGCAAAAGTTTGGAGATTTTTATATGATGTTTTTTTTTTTTATGCTCACCAAGGCTGCATTTATTTGAAACGCACAATAAAAATGGTAATATTGTGGAATATTATTACAATTTAAAATAACTCCTTTCTATTTTAATATATTTTAAAATGTAAATTTGTACTGTGATGCAAAGCTGAATTTTTTTTGCATCCGATCACTCCAGTCTTCAGTATCATATGTTCAGAAATCATTCAGAAATCAATCTAATATGCTGATTTGCACAGTTGTGCTACTTGAAGGAATCTGCTGCTTTATGAACTAGCCATATGCAACTGGTAAGATTGGAACTCTTGGAACAAAAGGATTAGAGATTGTAAACTAGCAGAAAGGTAAAGATAAATAATTTACTGCATGTGTCAAAAATTGTGGTTAGTATTCTGGGTCAGTATTTTCTCCCTCAAACTCTTTTTATCAGGAAGCCAATGTCAACGACCCAGTTTTCATTAATGGCCCAGAGCGAGGATTTGGATGCATTTCCTGTCAGAGTGGTTCAAGGCCTTTAATAAGACTTGGAGAGGAGGATTCAATCAGCGGCTGAGATGGAGCAAGTACATCCCAATATAAAAAGATATTCAAACACCTGCATATCCATATGCACAACACATGTTTGCTCTCACTGTTACATTCAAGAAGACCACAACACCACAAACTCCATGACAAACGACTTCAGACGAGCCAAACACAAAAAAATGAACCAAGAAAACAAGCATTCAAAAAAAAACAAAAAAAAAACACACAAAGCAGTCTTACACAATGGGTCTTTTGAATCATTCTTGAGGAACAATATCGTGCGATTTATTAGGGCATTGTTATCAGAGTTGAGCTGATCTACAGAGTCTGCTGGCCACATGCATCCGTTATTCAAATGCACATTAGCATACTGTACATAAACGTGATTTGGGTATTTCATTCAAGCCCTGACCTCATAAAGCAAAGAGACATAATGTGTAAATATATATGCAAATATTCATTCAATCAGCGGCTGAGATGGAGCAAGTACATCCCAATATAAAAAGATATTCAACCACCTGCATATCCATATGCACAACACATGTTTGCTCTCACTGTTACATTCAAGAAGACCACAACACCACAAACTCCATGACAATGACTTCAGACGAGCCAAACACAAAAAAATGAACCAAGAAAACAAGCATTCAAAAAAAAACAAAAAAAAAACACACAAAGCAGTCTTACACAATGGGTCTTTTGAATCATTCTTGAGGAACAATATCGTGCGATTTATTAGGGCATTGTTATCAGAGTTGAGCTGATCTACAGAGTCTGCTGGCCACATGCATCCGTTATTCAAATGCACATTAGCATACTGTACATAAACGTGATTTGGGTATTTCATTCAAGCCCTGACCTCATAAAGCAAAGAGACATAATGTGTAAATATATATGCAAATATTCATGAGTGAAGCCCCCACAGGACAAGCTCTTACAAATGATACAGTTATGACCCAGCAGCCATGGTGACCACAGTACTGCTGACGTACTCTTGTTACATTGTTTTTTACACTAAATACATTTCATATTTTGTCCTGTGTGATGGAGCCATGGGAGACAATTTTCAGATACAGATTCATCTCTGCCACTTTCATCTATACTAAAAAGGAACTTATGTAACAGGAGTTTCTATGTGCATGAATGTTGTGCAACTCCCACAGTGCACTTTTTTCATCCTTTGCAGAGGCAAAGCTTGATTTAAAGACAACATGACACTGTTAACATAATGAAATGTATTTGTGTAAAACAGGAAATACGTAGAAAGAAAATGCTATGTTCTGAATAAAATACCTTGCACAGTATATAGTATATATGTGAGCCTGGACCACAAAACCAGTCTTAAGTCGCTGGGGTATATTTGTAGCAATAACCAAAAATACATTGTATGTGTCAAAATTATTGATTTTTCTTTTATGCCAAAAATCATTAGGACATTAAGTAAAGATCATGTTCCATGAAGATATTTTGTAAATTTCCTACTGTAAATATATCAAAACTTAATTAATTAGTAATATGGCGATTTTCTCAGTATTTTGATTTTTTTGCACCCTCAGATTCCAGATATTCAAATAGTTGTATCTCGGCCAAATGTTGTCCTATGGAAAGCTTATTTATTCAGCTTTCATGTGATGTATAAATCTCAATTTCGAAAAATTGACCCTTATGACTGGTTTTGTGGTCCAGGGTCACATATACAGTATATATTCACACACATTCATCACTCCAGAAATGAAAGGTCGAGCGTTTAAGAGTGTATCAGTGCCTGCCCAATTTTCAGCGGCCTTGGTTTCGGAAATATTTTTCACATTAATTTACTTCCAGGACCGAATTGCATTCTATTGAAATGTGGAATGGTACTTCCGCTAGTATGTTCTGTTGTACACTGCTCATTTTGGTGAATGTTGTACCCATAAGACATTCAAAAATCTGCATTCAGTGAAGGGCATACATATTATATTCAAAAAAAGTCTGTAGCGGTTTGTGAGTTCATTCATATTGTTTTTTTTTTTCATCTAATCGCTCCCCTACACAATCACAGTAACTTACTCTAAGCACACTTGCTACAGTAATATGCAATAGTGTCTACAGCTAACTGATGGAGAGTTCATCTAAGGTGAACACTTGAAAAAAAGTGTAGTTTTTTCAGTAACAACCTTCCTCTTTCTTCCTTTCTCCCCAACATATGAGGTCAATTACTTGTGCTCGGCATAATAAAACAATACATCTGTATAGATCAGCATTTCCCAAAGTGTGGGCTGCAGCTCCCCTGCAATACTTAGTGGGCCACAGACCACATTTTGAGAAATGCTGATTTATACAAATGAATTGTTTCCATTATCCTTTGTTATGCAGGATAAATGTGTTTTCTATATTTTTTATATTCTATAAAGTGAAAGAAAAGACACTTTGACTTACTGGCAGATTCTTTGAAGCCCGTGGCTTTATGGACGATCACATGCAGGAAGCCGTACAGACCAGGAGATTCATCATCTGGAAGAGACAAGAAACACTCAGTAATTGTGTGTGTGTGTGTGTGTGTGTGTGTGAGTGTGTCCAAGTCCTTCCGTTAGTCATCTTTCAGCATCTCCATCTTTAATCTACCCACAATCCTCCATTTTCCTGCCTATTAGTGACAGATAACAGATAAAGGACACATATGCAAGTGTCTAGTCACCCACTTGGTGCTAAAACACATACATACTACTAAAATTAAAATGGCAGAAATGGCCCAGACCACCCAAGAGTAGGTTCAACGCTCTTTGAAGAGCGTGTGAATGGAAGAGGGAAAGAAGACACCTGCACTAGTATCCAGTCACCACTGTTTCTCTCTCTGTGCTCATCAGCTGGTGAATGCATGTCTGCTGTAATGTGAACAGTGCTATTTTTACAGAATATCTCTGGTTTGTGTGGTCCATTTCTGTGCTGGACTGGTGATACACATCAGGCTATCTGAGTGTCATTGTGTTTGGATTGCTCAGATCCATTACAGGACTTGATGCTCATCACACTACTCAAATTTCCTTCTACAACATGAAATAAGACACTGCGATTAGAATGTGGTTATAAACAGACAACAGAGCCTGACTTCCATGCTGAAATTAGCAATGGTTCGTTAGTGAGGACAGGAAGTTTATTTACATTTTATTTTTAAATTGAGTAGTTTATAGGTATATTGGACACTTCATTGGGTACATTG
>NW_015650691.1:906713-919992 GCF_001515625.1 Sinocyclocheilus rhinocerous | reverse complement strand
TGGGCCCTATTTTAACGATCTAAGTGCATGGTCTAAAGCGCAAGGCGCAGGTGTACTTAGTGCATGTCCGAATCCACTTTTGCTAGTTTAATGATGGAAAAACGGTTGGCGCGCCTGGCGCATGGTCTAAAAGGGTGTCCCTATAAAATTGTCCCTATTCTCTTACTGAGTAATGGGTGTGTTTTGGGCATAACGTGCAATAAACCAATCTGAGTCTCATCTCCCATTCCCTTTAAGAGCCAGTTGTGCTCGCGCCATGTCGGATTTGCTATTTACACGGCGGAATTTGCAAGTAATCTTTTACATTGTAATCCTTTCATTTTTAATATTTGACATGTTTGTGTGCTGCTGCGCGTCCCTGTGTGTGTGATAAGCAGAGTGTACGCGCGTTGTGGACCCGCCTATACTAACGCGCTCTTTAAATAACAAAAAACGACTGCGCCATTGACTTTAGACCAGGCTTTAGTTGGTCAATGGCGCAGTCTATTTCAGTTGCCTCAAAATAGCAACGCGCCAGCAATGCGTCTGAACACACCTCGTTTTCAGACCAGCACGCCCATGGGCGCACAAATGGGCTCAAATGCATTTGCTATTTAAACAACGTGGCGCAGGACGTGAAAATGATAACTGCATCGGGCTGAAGCTAGCAAAAAACACTTGCGTCGCGCCTGGTGCCGCATTGCGTTGGGTGTATAATAGGGCCCAATAAAGTGACATGTTATGCACATTTTTGATGATGTCTTTTAGGAGTACAAGAAGGATGTGTGCCATTCCGGGTTGAATTTATAAGCCTTTTACATTTCAAATCAATTGTTGAATTTGAATTTCAGTTCTTGAATTTAAACTTAAAATCCTGAATTTGAATTTAATTTTAAATTCCAAGTTAATTCTTGATTTTGAATCTAACTTTACTGACGTAGAAATCAGGTTGTGGAATTGACATTCAAATTTTTAATATTTTTTATGAAATTATTGAATTAAAGTGAATTGAAATTAGAAGAAATTCAGTTTAATAAAATAAAATAAAGTTTGTCAAGACAAACTTTGATAGATTGACTAAACTTTGTTTGAAGTTTGAAAGTTTTACAGGTTTTAGCCAAAAATATCATTAGCCACTGAACCGTAATGCAATTAATTCCAGCTTCCTATGTGGTTTAGCTATTTCAGCTAATGAATTAAAAGATTCAGTTCTTAAAATTCTGAATTTTGTCCAAACTTGGAGTACAAAGCAACAAGAACTGTTTAAAACATGAAGAGATCTTGAAAGCCACATACTTCTTATTATTGTTGGTTCCTCAGTTCCTAAACTAATTTAAATTCACCACAAGCACCTTGAAACACTAACGTTTCGTGAACCCACGTTCAACCACTCTATTTCTGATGCATCAAAGCAATTGCCAGGACTTTTTTCTGTTCTAAGTTCAAACATGTTTAAACATTTCCACTTCTTCTTGCAACATCACCCTTCCACAACACTATTTGCAATGCTTTTCATGTGGAGGTCAAAGCTGCGCTTGATGCTTAAACCCTGATGTGAGTCACGTGAAGGGGCCTTAACGCTCTCACTTCGCCGATGAGCACAAAACAGCAGCCGACCATCATTTAATTACTGTTCCCCTTCATCTGAGAACTCTCAATGTCAGACTGTTTCTGTCATAATGAAGACAAACGCTCCTTACAGCCCTGATTTGTCAGCTTAAACTGCTGGTGTCCAGAGGAAAGAGGCTATTTGTGAGTGTGTATATGGGGTTCATGGGGGATGTATGTGAGGGGATGTGGCAGGGGTTACATTCCTCCAGCAGCTGCTCCTCATTTCACCTCATTCTCGGCATCTTACATTTCGTAGCAGGAGGTTCAGGGGATGATCAGAGGGGGTCTTTCTTTGTGTGTCACTTACAAGAGACAGATACAGTAAACGCACCTACTACTTAGACCACAAGTCAAACTCAAGACCCCTGCGCCGGATACGACCTGCCAGCAGCACTCTTTATAAATGCTCAAAAAACTGATATTTATATATGAACTCAAATTATGCTTCAAATCCACTGTGGTTTGTGCTTCCGCAGATCAAGTTACATTCATTATTTTACATAATATTTAACTATTTGAAATAATATTGGCACCAGTACATAACAATTATAGTATGTTTACTATACAGCTCTCTAGAGTACAGCATTCTCCTCTCAAATCAATATTTCACATCCAGTTATTTATTTACAATTGTATTAATTTAAGCTGCAGTTTGGTCAGAACAATGCTAACAAAAATAAATAATGAATACACTTTTAGTGTGATTAGTGCGATTATTAAAAATAATGTAATTATTTACTGAAAGCAACAAGACACTTCAGCAGCATACATATTGTGTAGCATATATCAACTGCTTGATTATTATATTGTTGGAAAATGTTTGTGACGGCACCCATTCACTGCAGAGGATCCATTGGTGAGCATGTGATGTAATGCAGAATTTCTCCAAATCTGTTCCAATGAACAAACAAACTCATCTACATCTTGAATGGCCTGAGTGAGAACATTTTTAGTAAATGTTCCCTTTTGGGTGATATTCTAAAGTATTATTATAAACATTAACATCATGATTTTCTGTAAAGCAGCTTTTGTATTCTGAAAAGCGCTAAGCAAATAAAATTTACTTGACTTGAGGTTGAGAGTTACAGTGATTTTATCACAGGAAAACCACTATAATAATGTTATGGCATATGGCGCAATGGCTAAATGCAATAATATTTCTGAACCTACCACCAATCACCCATAATTCACCAGGAGAGGTGTGCAGTATGTGTACAGCAGCAGCACTATGGGAGCCTCTGCAGTGAATGGGTGCCGTCAGAATAAGAGTCCAAACAGCTGATAAAAACATCACAATAATCCACAAGTAATCCACATGACTCCAATCCATCAGGTAACATCTCGTGAAACAAACAGCGATGTGTAAGAAACAAATCTAAAATATGATTCCACACTCAATTTCCTCCAGTTTAAAAGTCCATCACCTGTTGTCCTCTTACTTTAAAATCCACTGACAAATGTGTTTAGAGCTGTGGACTGTTTGGACTGTTTTCGATTGTATATACGGTGCTTGATCTGTGCATATTTCTCTCCTGATTCAGACGATATGATTTTTTCAGTGGAGAAAGCAATACTATGGATAGAGGACTCTTTTGAAGTTAAAAAATGGATGGTTGCATGTGGGAGGTGATGGACAGATGGCTTTAATGTCATCCAAATTGAAACATGTCAGGGTCCACACAAAAATAAACAGCCAAGTCCTGAAACGCTGCTCTGCCCAGAAGTAAATAAAAGCAGCCTCTACATGGCACGGGTTATCAGTAGAGTAAAACCAGATTGTAACCTAGATTTCTGAAAAACCTATTTGGACTTCCCTGTGATGGAAAGAGAAATTGAGGAACAAAGAAACTAGGGTAGTGAGTACAAATAAAAACTATTGTGATGGGGAGCTGAAGGAATTTAACTGGAAACAGAAGGGAAAGAAACAAGGGATAAGCTGTACTGTTTTTACTGAAGTTCTCCTAAATGTAACTAACTTTCTGGACATCTGAACAACTGAAAATTGTTATCACCAACATATTTTACCCTACTCTCCTCTACTGTAAATTCATATTCACATAGTATTTGCATTTGATCCCTCCATCTATAGCTGAAGCTACTAAGCACTGCATCAGAGAGCAGAGAGCTGTTTGTCTCTTACCATCTTTGTTGCTGGTGACAGGGATGTTGTGGACAGTTCGGAGTTTGAAACAGGAGCCGGTCAACACTTGTAGCTCTACTGAACTCAACACACAGGCCTGCAGGTCTGAAACACACAAACACACACACACACACACACACACACACACACACACACACACACACACACACACACACACACACAGTGAGCTCTACACATCAAGGTTATTATCACTAATTAAAACTATTAAAAACATTTAAAAAAAATAAAGCTGCAACAAAAAATAAAATATAAACATTACGTGAAAAACCACATGAATCACCAAAATTACTAACTGGAAATTAACTGAATTAACACTAAAACGGAAATAAAATAAATTAAATCTAAATAAATAAATAGTGAGAGTTTACTATAATATTAGGATATACATTTTCAATATAACTTTTTTTTTTGTGATTATAAATAAACCATCTTTCTGCCCTTTTGCTAAGTTTGCTGAGGCCCCCTAGTGGACCCCATAGCTAGTGGACCTAGTGGAGAGCAGTACATGAGTGGTAGTGGGGCCAAATCAAGAATGAAGGATAGCGTCATTTTGTACTGATGATGTGATATTGTAATGAATAATAAACTGATGCTTTAATAGAACAAGACATCTTACCTTTCTTCTGCAGTTTCTGAATGCTCTCCCTCCATTCTGACCTCTCATAATCTGAGGACAGCAGGAACAGGTAGCTCTGGAGAGAGAGAACGAGAGAAAGTGAGCTCAAGAAAAACAATAGCTCCCTCTACTGGAACGCTACAAACAGCAGAAACACGTCATTTAACTGCTAAATATTTAATGTAACATCCAACCAAACAAGATATCTGAGAGATCATGTCAAATAAAAATCACACTAGCCTCCCACACAGAATAGCGTAGAAAATCAGATGCTTGTGCGATGCGGTACCTTGCCGTGTTTGTTGTGGATGCGGAATGGGATGGTGGGGGAGTGTAACAGCAGGCACGACTCCTGCTCGTTCATCTTCTTCCTGAGACGATCCACATTACGACTCTGAGCCTTCTGTGCTTTCTGTTCACACACAAATCAATCTGATATTAGTACTTTAAAAATGTGCTTACAGGCAAAATATGCCTGAGACATCTGTCAGCTTGTGTTTCTCAGATACTAACACACACAGCAGCCAGTATGACTGTAATCAGTAATCTGCATTTCAATCAGAGAAACTTCCTGCTCTCATTAGCCCTCTCTTTCCTTCTCATTCTCTCTTATTACTCTCAGAACGGAGTTAAAGGTGCAATAGGTGATTGTCTTCAGAAACATTTTTTGTTATGCTGGTTGAAAGTCTCTTCACATCCCGATAACAATCATTAAGTTAAGTGGTCTAAATGTATTTATCTGTATTTATATATTCTGTGGAAGGCGTAGGATCAAGAAATGTTCGTCCAATCAAAATGCTCGGTCCGAGCGTTTTAATATGCTTTCCTACCTGCCTGTCAACGTATGTATTAGCATACCTCTGCGCACCGGGTTCGCGCAGACAGGATATGTCATCAGCGTGTTCACGCACGCTGTGCAGACAGAGCGAAAATGGCAGACAAGCATCAACAACCGGATCTTCCCTCCTGGTATTGTAGTACTTTTAAAGTTTTCTCACCGGTGAATGACACATGATGTAGCCCAGCGGTTAATCCAGTCCTCACGCCAGCTCGTTAGAAGTGAGCTACGTGCATGAACTGTGTTCCGATCGATATGAGCCCTACACAGTGTTCACTGCTCCCTACTCCCTGAGCGGGGGAAATCCGTTGAAGTTTACTTCACTTCGGAACATGGGCTGGAATTGGGAACCGCTGATGTAGCCTATTGTAGTAATGTTGTCTCTGGTATTCTGGTCTGAGTGTAAATGCGTTCAGGGGGCGTGGCTTTGGACGGCGATTGCAGGGAGGGTGGGACGTTCGCTTTCAGTGCTATCAGGCTAAAGTTAGCATTTTCCAAGATCTCCTACTGCACCTTTAATTAAGAAACCAAGAGCTCCACACAGCAAAATTGCAAATTGAAATCCCCCGGCTGATTCTATGCCAATGTACAATAGTGTCCAAAAGTCTGAAAATGTTTCTATTCCATGGTTTTCCATATCAGGACATACTAAAAAATCATCTGGTCCTTGGCAGGTCTTAGAATTTGGAAAATAAAACCTCAGATGAACAACAACACATGCCATATCACAAAGCGCCATTATTTATTTAAAAAACTAGGCCAAAATGGAATGGAAAAGCTAAAGGTGACAAACTGAGGATATATATATGTGTGTATATATATAAAAGAAATCACTTATGCATACCAAGGTTGCATATATTTGATATAAAAATATTGCAAAAGTAAAAATAATACGTATTTTAAAACAATCAAATTGTGAAATATAATTTACATTTATAATAAATGTTCTACTTTAATTTATTTTAAAATGTAATTTATTTGTGTGATGTCATCGCTGAATTTTCAGCATCCAATACTTCAGTCTTCAGTGTAACATGATCTTTCAGAAATCATTCTAATATGCTGATTTGATGATGAAGAAACATTGCTTATTATTATCGATGCTGAAAACAGTGGTGCTACCTAATATTTTTGTGAAAACCATGATTTTGAAACAGTACAAAATGTTTGTTTGTGAAGTCAATTCAAAGGAAATTGTGTCTTTATGTTTGTGTGTCTGTGAGAGTTTCCATTTGGGCCGACGCTGTCCTCCTCTCATTGTGTGTATGAGCTTTACTGGAAATGATGTTATCAGGCCTCCACAGCTAATTAAAGACTCCAGAGCCCCACTGCTCAGTCCGTTAGTGTGTGTGTCAATGTTATATTATATCGTGACACAATGGAATGGGCTACATGACTGTGGTGCAGTAATCGCTCCCAGAAGAGACACCCTGACAATCCCAGGAGCGAGTGCTCTCAGAGGGGAACTCGTTTGATTCTCTCATTGTCAGCTAGCATAAACAAACCCGCTCACACAGCGAAGTCACCCACGTTACCGAAGCTGAGAGTTGGGGTGTCACCTTTCCTCTGCGTGTGAGGCACTGCCTCGCTGACCTCGGCAATTGTTGGCAACAATGGAAGCGGGCGGTCTAAGATCTGTCTAAATGTAAACTGTGACCTGCTTCAGCAATGCTAAACATCAGTAAACAAACCACAAAATCCACTTTCTCCCTAATTCCAAACAGAGGCCTACAAAGCAATGCTTCCGAGTCTGGCATGACTTGAGATTGAAAAAGACTGATAATTAAGTGAAGAACCTCAAAGTTCTTTGTAGACTATGACCATTTCTTTAAACTAAGAAAAAATGGTTCTTTTAAGCACTGTTGTCTGAAAGGTTCGTTAGGATACCAAGAACAGTTATTTCATGGCATCGCTGCGAGAAAACAAAAAATAAATAAAAAATAAAATTTGGTGCAAACAAAAACATACCAAAATCATTACTTATTTCACTTTAATTGCAATGAATAGGTTCTTTTCATTGCCATTAAAGTGAAATAACTGAACATAAACAGGGGCCTGAGAAAAATGCGCATTTTAGAAGAAAATTTAGAACGGCACTTAAAGGCTTTTGCATCTGATCTATATTTGTAAAACAAGATTTTCTTAAGAAGCAAAAAAAAAAAATACTGAGATCCTTGGAAGGGCTTTTTTTGAAAGCATAAACATCTCTATATTTTGTTACATATAAATAATTTATCAAAACTGACCATAAAGATTTTTACAGTTATATATACTGTATATATATATATATATATATATATATATATATATATAATTCATGTAAGAGAAACTGTACCTTCTCTTTCTGGATCTCACTTTTGATGGAGGAGATCTTGATCTTCATCTCCTCAATCTCATGCTCAGGGAGCGTCTGGACGTGAGGGAGAGAATCCGAGTCATCCAGAGTCTGGAAGCTCAGATCAGCCAGAGGGATGTACCATTTACACTCATACTGCTGATGTCTCCTGAAAAACACACAGAGAAATGTTTAAATGTCAAATAGGAGCATATTTTAAATTGACAACCATAGTATATTTATATATTAAGTATATCATTTGAGTGCATTAAGTGTATAATTTGCTCCTGCTCACATACACAAAAACACATGCCTCGTGATATCTTTCTCTTCCTGTCCTGACGGGAACTGACTATGTGGAGACTGATGTAACTAATTAATCTAAGCACTTTCTATTATGAAATGAAGAGTACACACACACTCGCACACACACTTCAGGGATCAAAATGTGTTTCCACAGTCGAAATGCTTGATAATGCGCTCTTATTATGAAATGATTATGATGCCCAGCATGGCTTTGCAGCAAAATATAATCTGCTCATCATCATGCATAACAACCAATTAAAATCATCTTCTGCCTAATTCAGTCTGATTAAGATGCTGAATACTTTACAGTCTCTGTCAGTGGTGAGAATAAAATCCAGAATTGAATGTCCCAGAGTAGACTATACATGTAGTAAATTAAGACTGTGTTTAAAAAAGACTGGTGTTTAGTATACATATTATGTGTGTTATTCTTCTGGGAAAGCTTTAGTTGCAGAAACACAGATCTGCATCAGGATAACAGCAGCTATCAATCAATATTACGGATTTCTTTGGCATTGTAACCACGACAACAACAGAGTGACAAATGAGGTTGCACCTTTGTAAATCAAAACACTTCATCTACTGGCACCAAACCAGTAGAGTGTGGTATGCATGAGTGGGTATAACATAAAATGAGAGAGAAAGTGAGTTTGTGTGTGAGTGTCCATGTTCATACCCAACTGCGGTCTTTTTCATCTTGGCACAGAGCAGAAGGTCTGTGAAGAGGAAGACATGACGGAGTTTACGCGACCCCTCCGACACCTCCACCAGGAAGCCATCCTTCACCAGCTGACGAACCTGCCAGAGACACAAAACACCCACCGTTACTTCCTGTGGACTCATCAGAGCAGAAGCACACAGAACACGTGCGCTTTTGGAAAGCCGAGGGATGACAGAGGTCATGGACCTGCCTGCAGTTACACAATTCATCACTGACACTGTACAGCTTGATCATAAAAAGTGTTGACACTCAAACATCAAATATTTATTTTAAATAAGTGTGATGAAGAAGAGTGAGATTATGTTAATACATAAATACAGTTGATCCACTCATACTCCCATGTGGATGATGAGCTCATCAAACAGTCATAGATAGAGGTTGGGAGTTCATGATAGAAAACGAACATAAATGATAAACAAAAGAGAATTCCCCCCCCCCGGCTCCAAAACATTCCAAAGTGGACCAAAAGTTAATAATAAAAGTCAAGTAGGCAAACTGTCTTCTTTTTTTTTTTAGAGATGCATTTCCTACAAGTATCATTGGTCAATGATCACAAGTTCCATTGCTAACAATATAGTTCCAGTGAACATTAGCTAATAGCATTACAAAGCTGTGTGGCTACAACTACAGCTCTCCAGCTGTATTAATAGTTTCCTGTTAGTATGACATGTGGACTTAAATAGATTACTCTTCATCAAAAAGCAAGCTAACACGCAATTCAATCTATATCTTTTTTTCCCATAAATATATACAATGCACAGCATAAATGACTACACCCCCTCTGAACAAATACAAAATATATATTTTCTTTACGATCACTAATACAATTAATTAAACGATGGCAAAATTTAAAGGTAATAAACATATACTTAATAAAAACAGAGAAACATATGTCATTTATATCTATAAAATAAGTAACTTAACCAGTTTTGTTTAATTTAAGGCTTGCGGAAATGAGTACACCCTAGATTTAATTAAACAAATATATAATATTCTAGTACTTAGTGTGTTCTCCATAATTTTTAAAATACTGCTCTGACCCTTCTTGGCACAAAGTGTACAAGTTCATGAAAAATTTTCACATCTGTCCTGTTTAACTCCTGGAGGATAACCTCCTTAATGCCCTGGTCTTCTCTCATCTCTCATCTCTACAGAATCCCCCGAAGGTGCCCAAGAGTGTTAAGATTGGGTGAAATACTTGTCCACTGAAGGACTTTCACCTCGGGAGAATGTACTGTATATAGTCATTGTCATGATGAAAAAATGCCCAACAATGCAGGGAATGAGGAGAGGGTAGCGTCTTCTGTTTCAGGTTTTTTAATTCCATCACACAGTGGTATGCGAATTCATGACAGCATTGATAAAGCACAAAACGCACCCCTGAATGATTGCAATTCATAATTGATTAATCTGTTAATTGATTAATAGTCAGGTAATACAAAAGAAAATTTGATTCTTTTAATAAATTGAGACTCAACTGAGGTGGTCTTGGACTGACGGTTTTGCTGTGGGTACAAGTGCAACTGGTGCAGTGGGAACGAGTGCAACATAAATGCCTCAAACTGAAACTAAGTACACATACCAGGTGCCAAATTTAAAAGCTATTAATAAAGTAGGTGTGAAAACACTCTTAGAAAGGCACTGGCACCTCACCTGCCTTACAAATGCCTCGTTCTATAATTTTGCATATACAATAGAGAACTGTTTATGTAAAATACAGTATATTGTATGCTCTTTCTCTGTCGGTAGAGACACACAGAGTCACACACCTCTCCCTTCGGTGTGGTCACGGCAGTCCTGCGCGGGTCGATCTCTTCATTGATGCTGGACAGGAAGTTCTGGGATATTCTCAGAGCATCCTGAAGCAGAGTGAAGTCTGGATGATCCTTAGGAGTGTGTTTCAACAAGTCCTGAAAAAAAGTAAATAAAAATAAAACAAACAGATAACATATCTGAGATTTACAGTATGTTTATTCTTTAAGTGACAATCCAAATATTAAAATAAATGTGACCCTGGAGCACAAAACCAGTCATAAGTAGCACGGGTATATTTGTAGCAATAGCCAACAATACATTGTATGGGTCAAAATTATAGATTTTTCTTTTATGCCAAAAATCATTAGGATATTAAGTAAAGATCATGTTCCATGAAGATATTTTGTAAATTTCCTACAGTAAATATCTCAAAACTTCATTTTTGATCAGTAATATGCATTGCTAAGGACTTAATTTGGACAACTTTAAAGGCGATTTTCTCAATATTTAGATTTTTTTGCACCCTCAGATTCCATATATTCAAATAGTTGTATCTCGGCCAAATATTGTCACATCCTAATAAACCATACATCAATGGAAAGCTTATTTATTCAGCTTTTAGATTATGTATAAATCTTAATTTCGAAAAATTTACACTTAAGACTGGTTTTGTGGTCCAGGGTCACAAATTAGATAAACATACACTACAGTTAAAAGTTTGGTTAGTAAAAATTTTAAATGTTTTTCAGAAAAGTCTCTTATGCTCACTAAGGCTAAATGTATTTGAAATATATGTCAGAATACAGTACATCAAAAACAGCAATATTGTAAAATACTACTACAATTTCAAATAATGTTTTCTATTTGAATATATTTGAATTTTTTAAAGGTTCCTCTCATGCAGGTTTTACAAGTTTTGATGATATATATCTGGATTTGTAATATCCTTAAGATCCATGACGAAAAGCAGTTTTGACATGTTGATACTGGTATTTTAAAGCATATGATGATCTTTACACAGTAGAATTTGATAGTCAGAGCGCCTCTTTATGGCATAGAACACACTTAATTACGGATTACAGGTCAATATCTGTACAAGGCCAAAATGCCATCACAGATAATAAGCTAATACTTAACATGCAAAAACAATCTTTCAAGTTAACAAATCAAGTGTTTTTTTTTATTATTATTATTGACAAATATCTATTGAGTTTGATTAACTTGGTTAAATTATAAGACTCATACAGTACAAATAGAGTACAAACATAATAGCCTGTGAATCTGCCTTAGTAAAGGTGACCTTACAGTTTTAAACCTGACTACGTGCAATCAATAGACGTATACATTTTTAGCGAGAGAAACTCACATGCAAGACTAGAGTGCTGCGAGTGACACGGTCAATAGGCTTGTAGAGGAGAGCTGCAAAGACAAACATTAAAGAATTATTTATAGAGTCATCATAAGTCATGAAATATCCTTTTATACAGTAAGATGTATAAGAGCTCAACTAAAAAAAACATTCATACTTCCAATCATACAAATGCTCCAAACAAACCCAAAGAGAAAAAAGAAAAAAAAGAAATACCCTTTCCCAAACTCTATTACACAGCTGACTGAGCAGCCAGACACTACGGATAATAGCATCATCTCTGAGCACTTCACAAACATGAGCATCCAGGACAAATGAATGCAAATACTGAGAGGAGGCTCAGTTTATGTCTTTAGCTCTCTGTAAATCCACACACTCTCAATAAGCTGACAGATTGAGAGAGAAGGAAACGCATATCTGTCAGCTCACAGTATCATGCCCTACCTCTAGCCATATCTGTGATTCTGAACACTGCAGTGGGATATGAATACCTCATACCATATACCCTCGACCTAGCTCCTGCTATTCTGTTCCATTTATCCACCTCATTTTGCAATGCAGAAGTAAGCTATTTTCTTTAAATGTGCAAGACTTCCAATTCATTAGCCGCTATAGGTAAACTACTAACTAGTAGGAATGTGCATCTCCATAACTGAGGCCAATGCGATGCGAATCTCAATGCAGAGCAAAGAATACAATACAGTAAAGATACATATGAAGCAGCTACCGATGCGATGCGATACAATTCACATTATTACAATGCAGTGTGATCTGATTTCAATTCGATTCGACACAATGTGATTTGATGCAATACGATGCAATGGAAAAAATTAGGGATACCCGATATTGGATTTCTGCCGATATCCAATATGCCGATATTTTTCCAACTCATTTTGCCCGATAGCCGATACCGATATATTTCCTTTTGTTTGGAAACAGCACAAGTCTCTCCTGAGCAGGAATTATAAACAAATAATTTTTAATTTTGGTTAGTTTTAACAAGAACTTATTTGTTAGAATTAAATAAACAACAATGAAATTATTTTATAATGACAGTACATTGAAGATTTGAAAATAACTATAAATAAAAAATTTTCTCAGAAAGATACAGTGGTAGCCTTAACATTTTATTTTAACATTTAACATTTGTAAATGGTCTAAAGCAAGAGTTGTAAAATTCTGAAAATCTTTTAGAGCTCATAATTTGTTTAAAAATGTAACATATTACACATTAATGAATAAATCAGTATATATAAAATTATTTAATTTAAGTGACAAATATTATTGGTGTATTTTGCTTTCATTTTATTAGAAGTAGGCCAACAGCGCCCCCTACAGAATTAAAACTCCTTACCGAACGGGCATTAGGACCCGGGGGAGGCTGCCACTGCACGTGCTATTACTGTTGACTCTATCACACACCGAACGCGTCATTCTGTACCTGCATTCTCAGTTTAAATGCACCCAAAACAGTGAATCTAATCATCATTCCAGGCAAAACTTTGCTTCAAGAATGAGCTACACTGCTGACGTGATCTAATCGCTAGCACACCCTGAGCACATGTGAGTTAATGTATTCCTCTTATCG
>NW_015650691.1:876045-903224 GCF_001515625.1 Sinocyclocheilus rhinocerous | reverse complement strand
ACCCGGGGGAGGCTGCCACTGCACGTGCTATTACTGTTGACTCTATCACACACTGAACGCGTCATTCTGTACCTGCATTCTCAGTTTAAATGCACCCAAAACAGTGAATCTAATCATCATTCCAGGCAAAACTTTGCTTCAAGAATGAGCTACACTGCTGACGTGATCTAATCGCTAGCACACCCTGAGCACATGTGAGTTAATGTATTCCTCTTATCGACAAGACATATAGGCATAATTTTTCACATCGGGCCAATGCCGATATTTACATTTAAACCATTATCGGCCGATTCCGATATTGGTCCGATAATATAGTGCATCCCTAAAAAAAAATCATAAATTGAATTTCTTCTGACTTCTAACGCCTCAAAGGCCTGTTTCATAAAACAAGTTTACCAAATAAGCCAGGCTTATTTCAGTTAGTCTGACTCAATGTCAAATGATTAGGTTTCATAAAGCAAATTTAACATAGGCTACAGTAGATCAAGTTCAGTCACTGTGGCAAATTATGCTGGGAAACTAACCTGGTCCAGGGCAGGCTAACTGTCAGACTAAGCTGAGTTCCTTTAACACTGTCCAACAGGAACGCAATGATATTAACATTGACTCTCTCACATACAATTATTAGATTTTTTTTTTTTGGAAGTTTCTAGCCATGTAGCCTTTCTCTCTGGTTTTATGACAGCTGTACCTTTTATAGTTAGCAGAACAGAGAGTAGAACATTAGAACATTACAAGTAAAAATCTGGACAAAAGTTGTGTAATGTATCCCAGTCTTAACCTGACCCCTATATAAACACATAATGCAACTAAGGGGCTGCAAGATTAATCGAATGCGATTGTCATGCACATCTTGTCAGTTCTGTGATTAGTAGTAAATCTCCATCACCTGCTCAGACCTGCCAACCTTTAAAAAATGTTTTGAGAACCATCAGTGTGACCGGTGGGGTGGGGGTGATATGGGGTGATACCGGGGGTCATATAGCCTATTCCTACATTACTTGAAGCTCCTTGATGGCTAATGTCATATTATAGCCATGTAGCCTTTCTCTCTGGTTTTATGACAGCTGTACCTTTTATAGTTAGCAGAACAGAGAGTAGAACATTAGAACATTACAAGTAAAAATCTGGACAAAAGTTGTGTAATGTATCCCAGTCTTAACCTGACCCCTATATAAACACATAATGCAACTAAGGGGCTGCAAGATTAATCGAATGCGATTGTCATGCACATCTTGTCAGTTCTGTGATTAGTAGGTTAGCCCAAGGTTCAATAAATACCTCAGTTTTTTAAACACAGTTTTCAGTTTGGTTCTGATGGTTTGGCACAACAGAGTTCTTTTTAGTGATTTTAAATGCTATTTAAAAAAAACAAACTCCAGTATACTTTAAGTAAAACTCCAGTACATTGTTGTACACTGTAGAAAAACATGGATTATCACGTCTACCTTAAATTTATTTTGAGAGAAGTATTATTTTTATAGATTGGCCATTATTTAGTGCTATGAACACATGTAATGTCTGTTTCATTCATACTGCATACTAGAGGGCGCCCTGGGCAGAAAGTCCACATATGCATCACCGAAGAGATAGTTATAGCCATGTAGCCTTTCTCTCTGGTTTTATGACAGCTGTACCTTTTATAGTTAGCAGAACAGAGAGCAGAACATTAGAACATTACAAGTAAAAATCTGGACAAAAGTTGTGTAATGTATCCCAGTCTTAACTACTTTAAGGTCAAAATGCGTACCCGCTACGCAAAATGCGTACAGGTTGGCAGGTCTGCCTGCTTTCAGATGGAGCAGCATTTAATACAAAGAACCGTAGTTCTATGACAAGCTACGCAAAAAAAAAAAAAATCGCAGATGATATAATCGTACGATTATGAAATCGAAGAAATCGTTTGCGATAATGACAGCTGTTTGCGTAGCTTCTCAGTGAACTACGGCTCTGTGTAGTAAATGCTGCTCCATCTGAAAGCACGTGAAAACACCACATTTAATAACATGTTTTTACTCCAAACTCACTTCATAACGTCAGCCGAGTGTTTGAAATAAATCCTTCTGCGAGATGATGTGGCTTCTTACACAGAATAAGGCATCTTTGTAAATATATATGGCTGTATTATTAATTAGAAGCAAGAGCGACAACATTGCTTTGCAAGTTCTTGAAACATTATTATTAGTCATTATTTTTTACCATGGGAGGTTTTGCTAAATTTAGCTAACATCTAGAGCAATTCAGTCATTTGTTTTGGGCTTTTATTTAAAGAGACAGTTCACCCAAAAATGAAAATGCTTTCATTATTTACTCAAGTTATTCCAAACCTGTATGAATTTCTTTCCTGTGTTGAACACAAAAGAAGACATTTTGAAAAATGTTGGTAACCATGTTAATAGTATTTTTTCCCACAGACAGAGTTTTCATTTTTGGGTGAGCTATCTGTTTAATAGATAAAATGGTGAATGTGATCCATCCAGAACTGAAGCTGTCTCTCCCACTCGAGCAGCATTATCCACTAAAACAAAGAACAAAATTCATTAATGTAGTAAAAGTACATTTGTGACCCTGGAGCACAAATTTTAAACACCCGTTCACACCAACGATAGATAACTATAAAGATATAAGCGTTCACACCAACAGACGATAACATTCTGTTTACTGTAAGCACGAACTACAGATACTTTCTTCCATATAAATGCACAAGCTCTTTTAAAGTCATCTGTAAAAATCATTCCAAAAGTTATTCTGCTTCCGCTTGCAGCTTATCAAGGTTGGACTACTCTCTTCCAAGAAGTACCAGGTACACACAAGGAGCACTGCTATACACAATTTTGAAAAGTATACTGACACACAGTCTTGTGAGCAATGTTCAGGAAAGAGCTTTGTCTCTCATTTCTTTGACAGCACTAGTGGGAGAATTCTGCACGTTCACGTCTTCATCATCTGACAGAGTTACGACGGGTCCTATGGTGATCATGCTGTCTTTCACTCTAATGGACGACGATTCCCAGCAGTCCCTTCTTACTCACGCTCAATTCATCTAATTACAGAATCACATCGCAACAGAGCGGAGCTCTCTGACAGGGCATATTTCCCACGAGCCTCTGCAAGGCTGATGGATTACAGTAGAGAGAGAGTAGAGAGAAAGAAAGGTTTGAGGAGCAGAACAGAGAAGTGAGCTGAACTAGTACAGCATAATTTATCAATTAAGATATAAAAGCAGTAATCAGTCTTGTCTCTCTCATGCTTGTGTTCATTTGCATTAGCCTTCAAATGGCTTTATCAGCATTTTCTACGTTGGTTTTGGGGCAAAATCTGTCACCACAATGTTGGGGTGGTTGGAATGGTGCTGCAGTTGTTAGATCTTCTGAGTGAGTGTAAGCATTTTGCGTTTTCCTGGGTGGTTGTTAGAAATATGCTATTGTGTTATTTGTGGTTGCTAGAGCACTGCTAGGCGGTTGCTATGGTATACAGTGTTAAGGATGGTCGCTAGGAAGTTGCTAAGATGTTCTTTGTGGTCACTATGGTGTTGGTTGGTTGCTAGGGCATTGATAGTCGGTTGCTATGTCGGTAGTTATGGTGTTCTGTGTGGTCACTAGGCAGTTACTAGGGTGTTCATTGTGGTTGTTACAATGTGATGGTTGCTAGGGCTTTGCTAGGTGGTTGCTATAAGTTATGGTGTTCTGTGTGGTCACTAGGTAGTTTCAAGGGTGTTCTTTGTGGTTGCTACATTGTGCTTGTTGGTTGCTAGGGCATTGCTAGGTGGTTGCCATGGATTATGGTGTTCTGAGTGGTCACTAGGCAGTTGCTAGGGGGTTATTTGTGGTTGCTACATTGTGCTAGTTGGTTGCTAGGGCATTGCTAGGTCTTTGCTATGAGTTATGGTGTTCTGTGTGGTCACTAGGTAGTTGCTAGGGTGTTCTTTGTGGTTGTTACAGTGTTGATAGTTGGTTGCTAGGGCATTGCTAGTTGATTGCTATGAGTTATGGCATTCTGGTTAGTTGCTATGGTATTTCTAAACTTTTGCTATGAGTTATGGTGTTCTGTGTGGTCACTAGGCAGTTGCTAATGTGTTCTTTGTGGTTTTACAGTGTGCTAACTGGTTGCTAGGGCATTGCTAGGTGGTTGCTATGGATTATGGTGTTCTGTGTGGTCACTTGGTAGTTGCTAGGGTGTTCTTTGTGGTTGTTACAGTGTTGATAGTTGGTTGCTAGGGAATTGCTAGATGGTTGCTATGGATTATGGTGTTCTGAGGGGTCACTAGGCAGTTGCTAGGGTGTGTTTTTGAGGTTGTTACATTGTGCTAGTTGCTTGCTTGGTAAATGCCATGCAGTTGCTTAGTTATGAAGTTATGAGTTATGGAGTTCTAGGTGGTTGCTATGGGCTATTGAGTTCTGAGTGGTCACTAGGCAGTTGCTAGGGTGTTCCGTGTGGTTTTTACAGTGTGCTAAATGGTTTCTAGGGCATTGCTAGGTAGTTGCTATGGGTTATGGTATGTTTGGAGGTTGCTAAGGCATTCCTAGGTGTTTACTATGGATTATGGTGTTCAGGGTCATTGCTAGGGCATTGCTAGGTGGTTACTATGGGTTATGCTGTTCAGGGTCGTTGTCCTGGTGCTTGTTAGGCAGACGCTAAAGTGTTCTTTGTGGTTGCTACAGTCTTGTTAAGTCGGTGCAAGTGTGTTGTGATGACAGTTTCACTAAATGAATGGTTACTGTAAGTGTTTTAATTGCATTGGTGCTATGCAGTTTCTATTCTAGTCCCTAGTCAGTGGATTTTAGCTCATTCTACCTCACAAATCCTGACCAATCTCAGCTGACTGGATCTGAAAGGGAACCAATCAGGTCTTCATTTCCCAAAATAATTGGCACCAGTGCTCTCTATGAGCTACTCAGACTAAGAATTCTTTTGAGAGATGCAGCCCAGGACAGTCGCTTTAGATTGTGACATCCAATCACAACCTTGAAGCACATCTCAGCACAGACACTTGCATACTAATTTGAGTTCAAGATGCCCTTCACACACAGTCAGTCACAGAATAAGCCCCTCTCGATCAATAGAACTACTGATTTCCCATACATTCTTCCTGCTGGACTGAGAGGAAAAGGACCAGAGTAATATTCGAGAATATGAGAGAAATAGAGCAGCAGGTGATGGAGTGATTACAGTAGGTACTGTAGACATCTGTGTGTATGTTTTTGTACTTGTGTCTTTGTATTGGGACAGTTGCCAAGGTCAAGTGGGACAGCATTGTGTGATTAATCATCAAATTGGGTCACTTTCAATCTCTGTCTATAATAGATGACAGATTACACACTTATATACATATTGCAAGGACTTTCCATAATGGCAGAAATGACAATAATTCTCACTTACAGTATTATATGCATTAAAATACACTGTTTAAAGTATAAACAAGCAGAATGGAGGACATATCTTTAACGAAAAATACAGTTTCAATTCATACACAACTGTCATAAATGAGGGAACTGAAAATACTTTTAGATTAGCTTCTGAGTCAGATCTCAAACTTTTAACTCTGTAAAATATCTTTCTATTTTCCATATTTTCTCAATCCACCCACATGTATATGATTACAAAGCAGTGTGAGTTGGGTGTCATTGGGAGATGATTTAATCTAAATGTCACTGTTATGAGTCTAACTAGCTTTGGAAGAGGAAAACAAATATTGCAAAAATTGCTGTGGGCTGACACCGTCTGAGTCATGCTCACACAACAAATATTAGTCAGTTCTTATGCTTTGCTAAATACAAAAAAAAGTGCTTGAGGAATTCTGTCACATCAGCTAGGGCCTGACAGAGAAGAACCGAGATCAGGTGTTGGATGGGACATACTGTACTCTGTGATATGATTGGACAAAGCAGGTTTCGCTCAGTGGCAGAAGACATTAGAGGCGTGTAAAGCATAAGCAAACTTAATATATGGACTCAGAAAACGAGAGTTGACATTAGCTCATACTGACATACTCTACTGCTAGACTCTACTAGCTGACTGCAGGGGAAAACTGTGTAACAATCTTTAACTGTCTATGGCCATGATATTTTCTTAATTAGAAGGATTGCAAACTTGCTGCATTCTCCAAAACATTCTCTCTGTCTCAAAATAAATTATAAAATAAATAAAACAATAAAATAAGACAAAACAAAAAGCAAAGCAAAAACAAAACAAAACCTAATGTTTGTTGCCACAAATCTTTCCGATTACAACAGTGTGTATTCGTTTAGTGTCACACTTCTCACATTTTCTTGGGTTTCATTTGCTCCATTTCATCCCTTGTTTACACCCTGACACAGACTTGGCTCAACTCTTGAGGGGGTTGATTACATCTGATTGGCTATAATTTGGTAGCTAAAAATCTGATTGTATGAGAGAGAAAGTGCACAGGAGATTACTGATCAATTCTTCAGTGCTTGTTCCAATCTTTCTATATTGTTATTCCTCTCTCCTGTCTATGCCACTTGTGCACTTTGAAGTCTACCTTTATCTGTCTATCATCTATCATCTGTCTATCATCTGGTGCATTGTGGAAGATAATCCTCCAGTCACCTTGGGGTGGAAGGAGGAACTTCAAAAGAGCAAATGCATACAAATACACATGAATGCATGTCCATAAAACAACATGTTGAAAGTCAGATGGCAGACTGATATCAGTCACTACAGTGCTGCCTAACTAGTTTTTATACTGGTAATCAACACCATAATTGTTTATCATACTAACTGTATACAAAAATGCTTTCAAAATAAACAACATTTATAGAACAATTTAGTATATGCTTAATACAATGGTAAATGAATAAAATGAGGCCAAACAGGAAATATGACAATTTTGGTCTAAATGCCTGTTGAATTTTAGTAATTCAATACACCACAAAAACACATTGTGGATGGTGCAAACTTTCCTCACTGCAAGTGAATGTGTTTTTAGTTTGAGTAACATTTTTATTTGCATCTTGTAAAGTTTGAACATGCTGACTTCATTGACGTGTGTCTGTCAACACCAAAAGATATTGGATAAAATGAAAAAAAAAAAAAAAGAAGCAATTTTAACACGGTTTTTCTCTACATTACCCTATTATAAATAGATATGCAAATGATCTTTGGGACGTGACACAGCTGAGCACATTCTGACATAAACATCAATTGACTAATTAGAATTAGACAAGCAGTTCCAGTTGTTCATTTGAAAGTTAAATTTGACTGTATACCCGCTTGGTTTCAAACCCATTCGAATGTTTCCATATGGATTTTACACATTCCTATCCATCAAACACTTTGCCAGAGCTCTGTCTTGTGCATATTTAAGTAATAAGTTATGAGAAAAATGTTATGAATACAGTCACGGCTAAAGGGCATTATCAGGAACAACACATGAAAAATTGAAGACATAAATTTTCATAAGACATTATTTTAAGCTTATATATTACATGTCATCCTCCATCTGACAATTTAGTCCCTGACATATCATCTAAGATTAATAACTGACCATATATGGTGCACAGTAGCTAAGTAAAAGTGTTGTTAATATATTACATATTTTAGCACGGCTGGAATTCTATAATGACCAATCAGAAGCCAGAATCAGAATTATCTGTTTTATAAGTGCCGTTATGCTTGAGGTCTTACAACTGCATTAAAATATCAGACATGCACAATTACAGACAACTGCACTGAAATGAGATCAAACCTGTTTACCAGCGGAACTAAGCTCTAGAATGGTTCAAAACCACAGACACAAAATAATTTCTTAAACCAATCCGCACAACAATCACAAATTGAAAGTCATCCAGACTATCAAAGCATTAAAATGCGATATAGTTACCATAGGTGCAGTTACAACACAGCCGGAGAACCAGCAGAACCTCCATGACAAACTTCCACTGATCCTGCAGACTGCTCTCTCACTA
This sequence comes from Sinocyclocheilus rhinocerous, assembly GCF_001515625.1. Taxonomy (NCBI): domain Eukaryota; kingdom Metazoa; phylum Chordata; class Actinopteri; order Cypriniformes; family Cyprinidae; genus Sinocyclocheilus; species Sinocyclocheilus rhinocerous. The sequence goes on along the minus strand of NW_015650691.1, from coordinate 895,296 downwards.
CTTCCTTCTCATCCTGCACCCCCTTTTATCCGTCCCTCACAAACACTACCAAGACAGAGAGAGAGAGAGAGAGACTCATGCTCTCCTGCTCTCCAAAACACTCAGAATGAGCAAGCATGCACTCTTCCTCACACTCACACACATTTGAGTTGTGGATGCTGCATACACAAGTAGGGAGATGTAGAGCTGAACTCATTCTTAAGGAGACACTGCTCGCAGTTCACTCATTCAAACATAACCATTCACTCTATAAAATGAACCGTCAATCGACACAACACACATTCTACTGCTCTGTAAATGCAGATCGCTCATGCATGTCACACACACATCACTGATCAATAGATACGCTCTTACCCTCCATGGTGGCGGATGTGGTGCAGTCCTTGGATTCTTTAGGACCTTTAACTTTCAGATTCTGTCAACAGAGAAGATGCTCACTATAAATATACACAGACACAAGCACACACACATACAGAGCTCATGCCTGGCTCAGGCAGCAGAATGTGACGAATACTTCCTGTATGGAATAATGAAGAGAAATGTGATGGGGAAGGCTTCTTGTGTATGTGTATGTGTGTGTATCAGTAAATGCACCAAGCTGATTATTATAACTACAGTGGGGAAAATATTTATTTGATCCCCTGCTGATTTTGTAAGTTTGCCCACTTACAAAAAAATGAAGGGTCTGAAATTTTTATGGTAGGTTTATTTTAATGGATAGAGACGTCCATTAGCTTTAAGAAGTCAAAACATTGGTAACACACTACGCCGCAATGGACTGAAATCCTGCAGCGCCCGCAAGGTCCCGCTGCTCAAGGCGGCACATGTACAGGCTCATTTAAAGTTTGCCAAAGAACAGAGAAGGCTTTGGAGAAAGTGCTGTGGTCAGATGAGACTCAGATTGAGCTCTTTGGCATTAACTCGACTCGCCGTGTTTGGAGGGAGAGAAATGCTGACTATGACCGCAAGAACACCATCCCTAGTTGGTGCGATTATTCGGAAATGGAAGAAATACAAAACAACCATCAATCAGCCTCGGTCTGGAGATCCGTGCAAGATCTCGCCTCATGAGGTAAGGATGATCATGAGGCCATAAAAATTACAGACCCTTCATTTTTTTGTAAGTGGGCAAACTTACAAAATCAGCAGGGGATCACATAAATATTTTCCCCACTGTAGATCTACAGTAAGTGATGTAAATGCCTTGCAATAGTGTTGCTATGCAGTTTCTAAGATATCCTGAGAAGTTTTAGCCCATTGCTATGCGGTTGCTATGGTGTTGCAAGGTCAAAAGGGCCCCCCCCCCATGATATATTGGGGGGTTTAGATATGGCTGGGTGGTTCCAATGTAAGATTTTTACCCATTTAATCATCTGCCAAAAAAGGTCTGAGGCATCAAAATAAGACGCAGATGCAGAACAAGATATGAGCATTTTAATAGTTACGAGTTGGGGGTTTGTTCAAATAAGTATGAGAAATAGTAATAGCGAAACAAACACCACTAATATTGTAATGGATGTGTTACATGTATATAATGGATATCTGAATGTTTTAAAGAGCTTGATGCTGTTAAAAAAATCATGTTTTGCAACCTTTAATCAATGTTTCTTATAGAATGTATGAATGAATTAATTATTTTTAAAAAGTTAGCATTCAAAAACATGCTTTCTTAATGCCAAAGTCGTAAATGAATGGGGATGCCACCAAAATTAATAAAAAATGCCCTCAAAATTTAAGGTATGGAGCAATTTTCCTGAATATCTGCACAACTGCACATATAATGTCAATTTCATACAACAGTTAATATTAAGTTACTTATTTTAGACTTATTTACATTGCAAATATTGTCTGTTTTGATCTATTTTGTCAACAAAAATAGCTACAAACTAATTAACAGTAGAACCATCTTCATCTCCTAGGAATACACTGTGGTTTCATTACTAAATGAATCTACATTTTTGAAGAAATCAGTTGAGTAAATGATTCAATGACACATTCTTAAAGACAGTCACATATTTAGTTCCTGAATCAATCAGCCATTTTAAACAAATCGGTTGATTCAAAGCCTCTCTAAGACAGTAACTTGCCACCAATTACTGGCAGTTTTAGTTGCATATTTAAAAGTAATCTGTCATCTATTTTTTCCATCATTTCATATCTATATTCAAAATGTTAGACACAGATTTTAATTTACATTGGGGAACATTTAATACTGATCAATGACTAAACAACGGACAATTCTGGACCATTTCAAACATTAGCTCTTCATTAGTGAAGTATGTACTGCAGACATTAATGATCAGGCCTATAGTGTCGGGTGGTAGGGGGTAGATGAGCTCACCTCAGAGATCTTCTGAAACTGGCTGTTGGCCTGGCTGCATTTCTCTGCTGTCTCCACTGCCACTTTATAGTTGTCCACAAAGGCTTTGTACACACCGAGCTGACTGGCCTAGGAAACAAGCAGCGGAAACCGGTGTTAAATGCAGTACAAACACACAGAGAGAGAAAGGTGATGGTACGGGAAAACCACAGAGAAGAGGAGGAAAGGATTGGAAGAACTAGAAGCAAATGACACAGAAGGATGAAAGAGACTGAAAAATGCAATGCTGAAACATTCATTTCATCTGTAGACCTCTTAGAGCATTCATCAAAGTGTGTTCACAGTGGACGCTTTCTGCTGAAGCGAGTTCATCCTCAGGATAAGACATGAGATACAGACAACAGAGCTTCTGCTGAGAGCTCTGGAGACTGAAAGACTGAGACGGGAAGTTTAAAGCAGGCTTCATCACACCACTTCAGATCGTTTGCTGTAATAACAGTCAGAAGAACATGAAGAACTGTTATGATGCCCATACAGAGTGAAGCACAACCATCCTGGGGCCTGAAATTAAAGGGCAAAGTGTGTCATTTCTTCAGCACTAGCATCGTCAATCGTGTTTTCGTAAACACTCCCCCATCTGCCTTGGTCCATCAAACAGCAAGTTTTGCCCCAAACTCACACCATTGTTTGAGCCAATGTTACCATGTCAGGCTGGTCAGGATGATCAAACAGAGCCAAAATTGCCCTGTGTTTCAAAATCACATGGCTGTGAGCTTATAGCAGTATAATGAGTATTTAGCCTGCTTGTAAAATCTCGTAAAACTTGTCATTTTTAATACTGTTCCACAATACATCTTACCAAGCATTGTGTGCCAGGCTTTTTGGGTTTTTTTTATTTTGAAATTTATTTGACAAGTTTACAAACTGCACAAAATAACAAGCATCCCATTCACTTTAAAAAACTGTAGAGGATAAAAAACACAATAAAGCCATTTGCTTATTTCCATTGCGGTCCTCACTGTTAATATAAAGGATAGAGACTATGTACAGAAATGCAGAAGAAATAAAAAACAATATATCCTAACCAAATATTATAAAAAAAAATAAAATAAAAAAAAAACTTAATCACAAATTCTCCAAGTCTTTTATTCCCTTTATTGACACTGGTAATGCAATTGCACTGCATGCAAACATATTTTTCCCCACCAAACTTTTAAACTTACATGGACAAATATTAAAAGTCCTACCCCTAGTATCATAAGAATGTTGTTGTCTCACCATATTAAAGTAATTTTCTAAATAACCTGGAACTACATTATAAAAAAAAAAAAGAATAATAATAATGTGTCATATCCAATTTAAAAAAACCTCTCTTTTCCACAGTTAACAAACCCAAATCCTTAAAACATTCACTACACAAATGTGTTTGAGGATGAATTCTAAAAATTATTCTAACTAATTTGTTTTAAGCCTTTTGCAATTTATCTTTTCATACCCTGGAAACAACTACAGTACTACACTAGAAAGAGGTAACAATCAAAATGGGGTTGAATCAAGGCCCCTGTAAACAATTTTAAGGAATGAACATCCAACAAGTCGGTTTGCCTCGCTAAAAACCTAATTTTACAACATGTTTTCGTAAATACCTTTCTAGCCATAATATCACCTGTTAATTTATTATCTATTAAACAACCCAAATTTACTAAATTTTTTTACTCTATTACTATATCATTAATCTTAACCAGTGTTGGGCAGTAACTAGTAACTTAGTTACTGTAATAATATTACTTTTTGCAGTAACTAGTAGTGTAACTAATTACTAATAAGATTTCAGTAATAATATTACAGTTACCATCCATAAAACAGCTTAGTTACTTTTGATGCCTCAACCCCGCTGATTTAAAATCCAACAATCAAATAATTCCTAGATTTATTTTCAGAATTTTCACGGCTCGCACATGCATGTGATGTCCCCAGTGCAGCAGGCAAGCTTGAAATATGGAAAAGCTTACATTCAGCAGATAGAAATATTGCATTATATTGATTTTGTCAGGAAAAAAGATGATCTGAATACTGTTGTGTAAGTTGTGGCTTTACTTTATTCTGGCATTACATCCCACCCACATCCCTCTGATCAGCATGTGGTACATTATATTACTATAATTAAAAATCTTTTTGGAAAATTTAAGTTTTTTACAAACTTATGTGATTTGATAAAATACATAATGAAATATAATCGTATATGGGTAATGGGGAAATTACAATTAGCTTCAAGCTACACATGACAATTAATGATCAATTTCCTTCTTTAATTCCATTCTAGAATGACTTCAGTTTTACCTATATGTAGATAATGTTTATTTTCTAGAAACCATTTGGATATCTCTTGTAACTGCAAACTCATTATTTTCTCCATGACCCCTTTATCTTGATGAAATACTAAAATTGCTGCATCATCAGCATAAAGAAAAAGTTCCTCAGAACACGCTGCTTTAAGATCATTTATATATAAGAATCAGCTTGTAACACTCCAAAGAGAAAGGAAAACTTGAAATCGCATCATATGACCCCTTTAATAATTTAAAACTCTTCACAGTCCAAATACTATTTTTAAGTTAAAAGCTGTAGTTTTCATTTTTCAGATTGGTGGTCAACAAGTCAACTAACTTGACCTCTAGCTCGCTCTTTCTTCTTCCTGTTGTCTTATGATCCATCTTCTCTGTGGTGATTTCTGACTTGTGTAAGGTTATGGATTGCTGTATATTTGTGCCCTGAGGTGATACCTGCATGTTGAGACCCTGTGTTCTCAATCTCCATCCCAGCATGCTCTTCTCTCCCGCTGCTCGAGAGAAGTCTGGAACACAACACATCACACGGACATGCTATCGTCGCCTAGCAACCCCACATCAAGCGCTCTGACACTTCACCAACCGTGTCAACAGACGAGTGCTGATACGCACGCGCACGTCACAAAGACGAAGTGAAGAGAGAAACATTTGTGGGAAGAGAAGTGCAGAGCTAATGAGTGGGGGAGTGAGAGAGAAAGAGTGAAGGGTGACTAATAGAGAGAAACTCTGCCTCCAATCCACACCGTCTGGATTTGCTCATCCTAAACCTTTCCTTCTGTTCAAAAACTAAACTTTTTTACTTCTTGTCTCTTTTAGTGTTAGTCTTTTGTGCTTCTTTTCCGCTTCGCTGAGTTGTTCAGAGCAATAGGGAGCCTGTAATTACTCCATCTGCTAACTCAACCACTGTCACAATGTTTTACTAATCAAGTGTGTGTGTGTGTGTGTGTGTGGAGAAAAATCTTTAGAAAAGTCATGTTTCATAACCTCCTGCCATCTGCTGTTTGTTTCAGAAGATAAATGAAGTGTAACCTGTAATGATGAGCAGTAATGCATGCTGGGTAAAGACCAACAAAATCCATTCAGAGTGGAACAATGAATTTAACAGCACAAGATAACAACTTACATTTACAATGCATTCTTTATTGTTTTGTTATCTATTTAAAATTAAGCAGCATAATGAATATTGTAGTTATATCAATGAGCTTTCTATTTGAGCTGTAAAGTTTTCTAATGACTGTACTGGCTGTTTCACTATGTATTTTTAATTTTTAATTTTAGTGCATTAAACATTTCTGCTTAGCAACAACAGTTTTTGTATCTTATATGGTTCCTCTAACTGGAAGAGGAAATCACATTTACAAGTCATGCAGAACATACATAGTCATTGAAAAATACACATCAAATATTGTCAAAAGGATTGAAAATATTGAGATAAATATTCTATATCATTCAGTTTTACTACATATCCACAAAAGACCAAAATGCTGAGTGCCACTTAACTTTTAACTGTACAGAAATCATGAATGAATGTACAGAGTCATTCACATATCCCAAGACCCTTAATAAATTTTAACTGTTATGTAAATATGCATAGTGCCTTTAGCTCTAAATTCGAGTATAGTATATTCCTGGTTCTATTTAACTCATGGTACCATTCAAAGCTTGGAGTCATTAAGAATTTTTTTTAAAGAAATTAATAATTTTCTTCAGCAAAGATGCATTAAATTGATCAAAAGTGACAGTAAATTTATCATTTCATAAAAGATTTCCATTTCAAATAAATGCTGTTCTTATGAAAATCTTATGAAAATGGACCACAGTTTCCACAAAAATGTTAAGCAGCACAAATGTTTTCAACATTGAAAATAATAAGACATGTTTCTTGAGCACAAAATCAGCATATTAGAAAGATTTCTGAATGATGATGTGACACTGAAGACTGGAGTTATGACTGAGAAAGCTGAAAATTCAGCTTTGACGTCACAGGAATAAAGTATAATTTATGTAATTTATACATATATTATGAAAATACATTTCAATAGAAAACAGTTATTTTAAATGGTAGTAATATTTTACAATACTATTGTTTTTACTGTATTTTTGATCAGATAAATATAGCCTGTGTGAGCATACAATAAGAGACTGTCAAAAAAAAATCTTTTGAACGGTAGTGTATTTTAAATCTAGATTTTCCCAGCTTGCAGCACAGAAAACGTAAAAAACTGAACATCCATTAATGTCATTCAACTGAAAATAAATAGAGAATAAACAACAAGATTAATAAAATATTTAACTGCAGTTTGAAGAGTGAGCTAACTCCAACTCTAGAGTCCGTCAATGAGACACACAATAGCCCACCCCTAGCCCTCTACCTAGACAGCTTTCCATTCATCATAGACACGTGGAGCATCTGCTTCTCCAGTTCCATGCAAACACGTGCACACACACACACAGGCCTAAATACAGCTGAGTGTTTCATTTTCATCTGGCAGTACTTAGACATCTTCTCTCTGCTGTTTCTTTCATTCTCAACAGATGCTCCTCTATCTTTCTGCTCTAACTCTCAGAGGAAGATGATTCTTATCAAGTGCATTTATATAGTCTGGCAAAGTGTCTTCTAGATATGAGCACACATACAGTACATACCCATATAAAGAGAGATCAATATATAATGCAAGAGTCTCAAAGAAGGTTTAAAAAGTAAAGACTAAACACAGTGTTCAAGTAAAAATCACACTGTATGACTGACTAAAATCTTTACATATGACATAAGCATTACATGAGGAAATCAAATATTTTTACTATAATATTTGTGTTTTTACTATAACAGCCGCCAAGACTAATGCTGAAAAGTGAGTTTTCTAATTATATTTAGTGCATGTTAAAGGGCTGTTATCATCACCGAGGCTGCCTTTATTTGATCAAAAATACAGTAAAAATAGGAATACTGTGAAATATTATTACAGTCTAAAATAAGATTTTATTAGAAGTTATTAAAATAAGAAGTTTTCTATTTCCATATATTTTAAAATGTAATTTAGTCCTATGATGCAAAGCTTTTCCAGCAGTCATTACTCCAGTCTTCAGTGTCACATGATCCTTCAGAAATCATTCTAATATGATGATTTGTTGCATATTAGTATTATAAATGTTGAAAACAGTTGTGCTACTTAATTTTTTTTTTCTTTCAGAATTTTCCGACGAATAGAAAGTGTAAAAGAACAGCATTTTATTTTACATTGAAATATTTTGTAACATTATAAATGTATTTTCTGTCAATCTTGATCAATTTAATGCTGAATAAAAGTGTTATTTTACTGACCCTAAACATTTGGTCTGTAGTGTACACTACATAGAGAGTCATTGCATTTGGAACCATCTGTGTTTGGCAGGACACTATGTGGCAGGTGGACTCACCAGTTTCTGGAAAAGATGTCCGACAGTGACCTTCTCATCCCACTGCTGAATGTTGGGAGAAAGAGCATCATAAAACTCCTTATGGATCTCAAAGATGTCTTGGATCATGAAGAAAATAGTGTCAATCTGCTCCATTGTCAGCACTGGCTTTGATGTAGTAGCTGTGGCTTTAAGAGGCTTCATGGGCTGAGAGAGAGAAAGAGAGGTGAATTAGTGAACATGTTTGCTACTCACATGCATTTATATATTAAGTAATGCATTTTAACGTTAAGTAAAAAATTACCATACTCAAAATCCTTAAATTGAGTGATAACTGACTGAACTTTAACATGAAAACGCATGTGGTTTGGTTATGTGACCCCTGATCATAATAATGGCACTGCTGCATCTTGTGCACTTTATACCCACAAACAACTGCCTAGCAATCACTTCTGAGGTGATTTAAACTGAATTAAACCATTAAGTCCTTTTCAATGCATTTAGTTCAGCCAAAATTCATGTAGTTCTCAAGTAGTACACATTGACCGGTGGGTCAATTTCCCTCTCCCCTTCCTGTGAATTGATGTATCGATTAACATTCATTTCCTTTGCATTTTCAATGCCGTCCAGACTAAACAGGGCAGAGGGGTACTCTGTGTCTTTGTAAATTTGACAAGAGAAAGCACATGAACAAACATTGTAAATGAGAGCAGAAGAAACATTTCACAGCACATGTGTTCATGTGTGTTCTTTCTACAGGGCTGATAACACTGTGTTAAAGTGCAGGATGGTTATTTTCAGATAAGTGTGAGTCAATGTAAGTTGCTCTCCTCTGCATCATGATACTGCTTGATGAGTGCAGTTTTTTTCCCTGTATTGATGTATTTCCGATTAAAGCAGGAAGTTTGAGCGGGACATGTCAAACATCCTGTTTCTTTTAAAATCGCCCATAATCTTTTGTTACATCACAGTCACAAATGGGAGTCATCTGCAGTAGGTAATAGGGAGCATTTGATTGGATCAAAAATACTGATAATATTTTGTCCATTTTCCCAAAAGAGAAAGATTTACAGTAACATTTGGAACGCATAAACGCTGAAAATTTGGGTTCGGTAGGATTTTTGAATGTTTTTGAAGGTCCCTCATCCTCAGCAAGGCTGCATTTATTTGATCAAAAATACTTTAATATTGTGAAATATTATTACAATTTAAAATAACTGCTTTCTTTTTTCAGCAGGCATGTGACAGTCGTTAGAGTCACTTGATGCTTCAGAAATCATTCTAATATGCTGATTTGGTTCCTATGAAAACAGTTGTACTGCTTAATACTGTTTGTGAAAACCGTTTTTTCAAGATTCTTTGATTAATAAAAAGTTCAAAAGAACAATTTATTCCAAATAGAAATCTTTTGTAACATTATGAATGTCTTTACTGTATACTTTGGATCAATTTAATGTGTTCTTGCTAAACAAAAGTATTATTTTCTTTTAAAAAAAGAATAAAAAATCCCTACTAACCTCAAACTTGAAAGGAGGTGTAAATCTGTTAAAACTAGATTTAAACTGCTGGTTTTGTCTGGCCAGAGGAGAACGACACACTATTTCCCTGTTAATACTGTAAAGCTGCTTTGACAAAATTTGTATTGTAAAAAGCGCTCTATAAATAATGGTGACTTGACTTGACAACAGTCAATATAGTCATTTCTAGGAGTACACTATCATATACATGCACCTAAAATTGACACACTAGAAGCCACAAAACTCCAGTTTTGATTTCACAGGGTCTGAAGAGCTTCAGGACAAATGAGTAATGTTTTAATTAAAGCACAAGGAGGACTAAAATCATCCACTTCTGCTGAAGCAGTATCCCTTGGACCTTCTGAATAACTTTTGGTTACTTTTTATGCAAAGCACCAAACACTAATTTCTCGAATCATCACCCTGAGGGAATCTAAAGTCAAACGTGTCAAATGAGTTTCCCTGACCTGGAGTCAAATATTTGACCACATACACAGCCCTTCACTACCACCGCATGAGTCTGAACACATCTTTACCACAGTGGTTTTAAAGTCATTGAATCTGCATTTCTAACCAAAGGGTATGATGTCTTCCATCCTTTACTAGAACAGAAGGACTCAATTTTGATATAAAGAATTAAGGAGTGTTCACACTAGGACAATTACACATTTTTGCTAATATTTGCTAAAATCTGGTGTGATAAACACTGTAATTCAGCTGTTCTGTCTATAAATTGAATCACTCTCAAGTCATTCCAAATGCATAAAACATCTTGCATCAAGCATCAAGCAAGTGGACTGAGCTTCCATTTACAAAATTTGATGTGCTCTATGTGTTGATGAATGTTTATATGTGAATAAAAGGCTACATTTTTTTTTTTAAGTGTCCCACATAAATAGCTCAATACTGTTTAAAAAGCATCTCAGGATGCACCTCATGGAGTTAATTGAAAGAATGAATACTTTAAAAAAGGTCAAATGAGTTAGTCACGATGTGTTTAACATTATCTGGGTTTCTGCAGCTTTCATCCAGGTAAATGTAAGATTTTTTAAAGACGCTTTTAAGACCAAAGAAAAATTAAGGAACATGGGCTCAGAAAAATCAACTTAATTCATGCTTAATCGACATTAAAATCAACTTCATTCAAAACAAGTTTTCATTCCTATTTGTTCTTGTTTTAAGCATAAACTCATTTAATTTTGTTCAGTTTCTCAGAAAACAAGACTTTATATTTTCATTTCGCATCTCCAGCGAATGTATCTTGATTTAAGGATGTTTAGATATTTCTACTGGAAAACAAGACAAAAATACTGAAAAAGATATACATTTTTAGCAATGAATGCAACATTTAATGCAGTGATTTTGAATTTTTGCTCAGATTTAAGACTTTTTTGAGGCCTTAATTTGTCCATACAACCATGTGTTATTTCATAGTTTTGATGAACTATTCTAAAAATAGCAATAACAACGAATAGCCACATGCAAACCTTTGAACTATAGCATAACAAATAAATCTTTCACGGACAAGTAGTGGAAAGTGCATTTATCAGTGCCATGTGCAGTGGTCTCTGTCAAAAAACACATTACTGGTTATTCACAATCTTATCAGCAGTGCCAGACATCTGACGTCAGCACGACAGGAATCAAGTTCCCCTCTGTCATTTCAAGAAATGACTGGAGAAGATGAATAAACGTGTGCTTGCTCATTTACATATCTGCCCTGACACAGTATTTGTAGCTGTTTTCCTTGCAGGTCCAAATTGCTGAGTAATGTTTGGACAGGAAGTGTGCAGCAGAGAGCAGAAGTACATAAACACACAGGTCCGCTTTAGCTTCATTCATCAGCAGGTTTACTTAAAGGAAGACAGGAGATATCCAGGTGTTCCTTAAAGACTGTAACAGCAGGTAGCACAGTTTGTGTCCCGCATAATGAGCACACTAAAAAATACAGTGGATTTGTGTGCATTTGTGCTGGTTACTAGTTTGTTCCGTTTCAGGGTTTATTTTTGCCCTGCGTCCACTCTTATCAAACTCAATGAATGATCTAGAAATCCGATGTTGATTCAGCTTCCATTTGACTATGATTAGTAATAACGGCAAAGCAAGATAATACTGGTACAACTAAGTAAACCTTTAACTGTTGGGATACGTTATTGCACAGAATGAATGCTTTGAACAGCAGTTTAAAAAAAAAAGAGAGCAAAGACTGACAGGAAATGACACGTTCAAACAGCAGAGGAACAAAGCACTGGTAGACATTAGATTTCAGCATTTTCTATAAATAGGAAATGCTGCTTCCTGATTGGCTGAGTGTACGCATGCCCTTTACGCTGCACTCTAAGCAGCCATATTGCGGAAAACACGCTTTTCCTTGCTCTTATGAAATATAAGAGTAAACTTATTCTAAAGAAACACTGATAGCTAATCATAACTGGGGTTATTTATTTAGATTAAAAAAAAAACTTAAAGTTAAAGTAGTACTGCAAACAGCAAGGGCCATTGTTTTTGTAATATAAAATAAAATAAGACAAAAGGTCCCTTTACCTACTGTTATTCAGCTTTAAAACACTCCACATAGAGTCACATAGAAGAGGACTGTGAAGTTCCCACAACAGGTTTCTCATGAAGTGTGAGTGACGACATTAGTGGTAGTGGTACTCACCAGCAGCAATGCCTCTAGCTGGTTAATATAGATCCCCTCACTGGCCAGAAAACCAGACAGAACCAGTTTCTTCATCTCCAGACCTTTCTCTATGCCTCCCTGAAACACAGAAACACATACAATACTGTAGAATCAGTGAATCTGAAAACATATAACAAATTATTCTTCGAAATGATGAGTTTCTGAACTCTTTCCCCGCCAATGACAGAATTTCCCAGTTTTCCGTGTTTTCACTGGTATACTATAGGAGGTGCTATCAAACATCTTCTGAAAGAGTATTGAACATCTGGATCAAACACATGTCAAGAAGAAGCAGAAAGTAACGATCGCATATGTAAGCAGATGCATATGTAAAATAACGTGATCATCAAACTTTAAACAGCGTGTAAGTTGATGGACTCCATCTATGTTTTGATCTTTGTTCTAAATATGATCCAGATGTGGTCTTTGACAAAAACATGATTTTCTCAGCTTTTCGTTCAAAATGTTGATAAAAAAGAATGCATGAAGCTAGAATAAAACAGGTTTTTTGTTCAAAAGCAGAGGCTCTGTTCCTTCTTTTAAAATATTGCATGTTCAGATATTCATACAACAAAATATTTTGGGGGCCATAACTTTGTGAAAATGCTCAAAAATGCTAGCAATTTAAAGATTTAGAAGGAGTTAAGTAGGAGTTAAGATATATAGAAGGAATAGTTCACCTAAAAACTACAATTCGATTAAAAAAACCACAATTCATAATTTACTCATGTATTGCCACTCCAAACACAGAATGAATGCTTTGAACAGCAGTTTAAAAAAAAAAGAGAGCAAAGACTGACAGGAAATGACACGTTCAAACAGCAGAGGAACAAAGCACTGGTAGACATTAGATTTCAGCATTTTCTATAAATAGGAAATGCTGCTTCCTGATTGGCTGAGTGTACGCATGCCCTTTACGCTGCACTCTAAGCAGCCATATTGCGGAAAACACGCTTTTCCTTGCTCTTATGAAATATAAGAGTAAACTTATTCTAAAGAAACACTGATAGCTAATCATAACTGGGGTTATTTATTTAGATTAAAAAAAAAACTTAAAGTTAAAGTAGTACTGCAAACAGCAAGGGCCATTGTTTTTGTAATATAAAATAAAATAAGACAAAAGGTCCCTTTACCTACTGTTATTCAGCTTTAAAACACTCCACATAGAGTCACATAGAAGAGGACTGTGAAGTTCCCACAACAGGTTTCTCATGAAGTGTGAGTGACGACATTAGTGGTAGTGGTACTCACCAGCAGCAATGCCTCTAGCTGGTTAATATAGATCCCCTCACTGGCCAGAAAACCAGACAGAACCAGTTTCTTCATCTCCAGACCTTTCTCTATGCCTCCCTGAAACACAGAAACACATACAATACTGTAGAATCAGTGAATCTGAAAACATATAACAAATTATTCTTCGAAATGATGAGTTTCTGAACTCTTTCCCCGCCAATGACAGAATTTCCCAGTTTTCCGTGTTTTCACTGGTATACTATAGGAGGTGCTATCAAACATCTTCTGAAAGAGTATTGAACATCTGGATCAAACACATGTCAAGAAGAAGCAGAAAGTAACGATCGCATATGTAAGCAGATGCATATGTAAAATAACGTGATCATCAAACTTTAAACAGCGTGTAAGTTGATGGACTCCATCTATGTTTTGATCTTTGTTCTAAATATGATCCAGATGTGGTCTTTGACAAAAACATGATTTTCTCAGCTTTTCGTTCAAAATGTTGATAAAAAAGAATGCATGAAGCTAGAATAAAACAGGTTTTTTGTTCAAAAGCAGAGGCTCTGTTCCTTCTTTTAAAATATTGCATGTTCAGATATTCATACAACAAAATATTTTGGGGGCCATAACTTTGTGAAAATGCTCAAAAATGCTAGCAATTTAAAGATTTAGAAGGAGTTAAGTAGGAGTTAAGATATATAGAAGGAATAGTTCACCTAAAAACTACAATTCGATTAAAAAAACCACAATTCATAATTTACTCATGTATTGCCACTCCAAAACTTCCTGCTTCTGTGGAGCACAAACAGTGTATTTTTAATAAAAAATATTGTGTGTAGTCACATTTACTACTGCTCGGCAAAATATTGTTAGCAAAATCCAGACGTTTCAATAGTACTCTGCTCAATCTGAAGTTTCGGGCAAGGGTGAAAAAAATTTCCTCTGTAGATTTCGCTCATGTTCAAAGTGACTTTTGTGTGAGCTGTGCTTCATGCATTGCTACACTATTGACAATTAACTTTTTTGACCCCAATAGAGTGGAGATGTCAATATTTTCAATAAATAACAACTTAAATGGCAGCTATTCTCATGCAGAAGAGTTGAAAGATTTTGGAAAAGCAACAAGAGTGACCAGGATATTTTTTTTAAATTCACCTTTTGTGTGAGTTCCACAAAAAAGAAAGTGACATGTTTTTAATGACATGAAGTTGAGAAAATGACAGAATTTTCATTTTTGAATGAACTACCTCTTAATAACAAGACAGGAGAAATATGTTTCAGCTAATGAGCACCACCTGTAGGTAATAAAATAAAATCATGTGTTTAGCTTTACTGTAAATCTACTGTACTAGTCTGTTCTGATCTTTCTCTCTCTCTGGTGTGAAATTTCTCAGGTACAGACACACCCTGTGAATTTACCCTTCCAGGTACAGAGTTCAAACTATGTGTGTGTGTGTGTGTGTGTGTGTTCAAACAAAGGCACAGACATGCTATCTAAACCCAGCCATTTGAACAAATATATAATTCAATCTGAGTGAAAGAGAACTCGTCAAAGCCTTCAAGTATAATCCGTTTTTCAAATGTCTGCTTCAATGTTTTTAAGCTCCACATAAGAATTTAAGCCAAGTCCCTCCCTTTGAACTATCCATTTACAACAGCTCTTGCTTTATTACATGACTTCATAAAAACTATTTTAAAACAATTACTGCATGTGTAAATTCTCCCACCATGTCTGTCCACCAAAACCACCACAAATATATGAGAATAAATCAAAACATGACAAAGTCAGTTCGAAAACCCATGTAAGTTGATTACATAAAGGAATAAACAGCAGTTCTATCTTAAAAGACAGGAAGTACCACCCTTATGACTAACTACATCTGAAGAGAGCAGCCAAATATACCCGCCATTGCCCTTATAATTCACTGACAAACACTCCTTTGTCCAGAGCACTAGTGGATTTATTCCGTAACTCTGCAAGGGAAAAAATTCAAAAAGTTCAGACTGCAGTCAGGCAGCTAACACTGATACATACGTTAAGAACTTATGGTAAGAATAAAAAGGGAATCACTTTAGAAACAGGTTGTGAAAACCCTGAGAAGACCCTTTTAAAACTATTAAAGGCATAGTTTACCCCCCCCAAAAATACAAATAAATAATTGTAATAATTTATTCTCTCTCAATAAAGATTCATTCAAAAATTCAAAAATGTCATTTCAAACCTGAATGACTTACTTTCTTCTGTGGAAAACCAAATATAGATTGATATTTTTGAAGAAATGTTGGTTACCAAATGGTTGTGGTGACCACTGAATTTCATTGTAGGGACAACCCCCTCCGCCGCCTCCGGTCTTCGAGATCTCCACCCGGAACCGCTTCGCTCCCCTCCGCGAGACGGAACGCGACACTGTGATCATCGGAGACTCCATCGTCCGGCACGTCCGTGCTACGTTAGCTGAAGGTAAAGTGCACACTCACTGTTTCCCTGGTGCTCGTGTTCTCGATGTTTCTGCGCAGATACCCGCAATCCTGAAGGGCGACGAGAGCACCGGAGCGGTCGTGCTTCACGCGGGGGTTAACAACACCAAGCTGCGGCAGACGGAGACACTGAAGAGGGACTTCAGGAGCCTGATCCAAGACAGTGCGCCGCACATCGCCCGCGACGACGATCATCGTGTCAGGACCGCTTCCCACGTATCGACAAGGACACGAAAGGTTCAGTAGACTTTTTGCTTTAAATGAATGGTTATTGTCATGGTGTAAAGAACAGAAACTGCTCTTTGTTAATAATTGGAATCTTTTCTGGGAGCGTCCTAGGCTTTTTCGCGCTGATGGCCTGCACCCCAGCAGAGTCGGAGCGGAACTCATGTCGGACAACATCTCCAGGACGCTACGCACCATATGACTAGTAAGTCAAATCTCAAATAACTGCCCTGATGACTTGTGTTCTACCCGCTTAAATGATAGAAGTACTTGTGCTGTCCAATCTATAAAGACTGTGTCTGTTCCCCGAATAGTGAGGTCAAAATATAAATTTAATGCAGGATCTAGAAAAAATCTTATCGTGATTAAACCAGAAAAATGTAAAATAAATGAACAAAAACAATTTTTAAAGTTTGGGCTCCTAAACATTAGATCACTCTCACCCAAAGCAGTTATTGTAAATGAAATAATCACAGATAATCGTTTTGATGTACTCTGCTTGACTGAAACCTGGCTAAAACCTAATGATTATATTGGTCTAAATGAGTCTACTCCACCAAGCTACTGTTATAAGCATGAGCCCCGTCAGACTGGTCGTGGCGGCGGTGTTGCAACAATATATAGTGATATTCTCAATGTTACTCAGAAGACAGGATACAGGTTTAACTCATTCGAAATACTAATGCTTAATGTGACACTGTCAGATATGCAAAAGAAATCTATTGCATCTCTTGCTCTGGCTACTGTGTATAGACCACCAGGGCCATATACAGATTTCCTAAAAGAATTTGCAGATTTCCTCTCAGACCTATTGGTTACTGTTGATAAAGCGCTAATTGTCAGAGATTTTAACATTCACGTTGATAATACAAATGATGCATTAGGACTTGCGTTTACTGACCTAATAAACTCTTTTGGAGTCAAGCAAAACGTCACCGGGCCCACTCATCGTTTTAATCATACGCTAGATTTAATTATATCGCATGGAATTGATCTTACTGATATAGATATCGTACCTCAAAGTGATGATGTTACTGACCATTTCCTTGTATCGTGCATGCTGCGTATTACTGATATTAACTACATGGCTCCGCGTTATCGTCAGGGCAGAACTATTGTTCCAGCCACCAAAGACAGATTCACAAATAACCTGCCTGATTTATCTCAACTGCTCTGTGTACCAATAAGTACACATGAACTAGACGAAATGACTAGCAACATGGGCACTATCTTCTCTAATACATTAGAAGCTGTTGCCCCCATCAAATTGAAAAAGGTTAGAGAAAAACGTACTGCGCCATGGTACAACAGCTTTGCAATGATTTGTATCGTGAAAAGCGCTGTACAAATAAACTTGACTTGACTTGACAATGAAAACAAACAACAACAACAACAACAAAACCCCAGACATTTTGGACCATTTTTTTATGTTCTGCAGAAGAAAGTCGTATCACATGAGGGTGAGAAAATGATGATAGAATTTTTATTTTAAGGTAAACTAGCCCTTTAATGCATTTTTTTGGCCCCCCTCAATGTCATTAGTTTCAAATGAGAGCTATTTGAGTAGCAGACTCTGAGTGTCACAGGCTTTTATTTAATGAATAGCTGTGACTTCTTGTTCGACGCACAGTGCTGATAGTGATACGATATTGATAAGGAATAATGACACAGGAAGGTAATTATTTATAAAAACAGTTACTGTAATTTGTGAGAGACAGAGAAAGGGCAAACAGGACAGAAGAGGAAGTTACTTAGACTGAGAAGTTTTTTAGACTGACTAAACGGACAATGTACTGCCAGATTAGCCTATTTAGCCTATACCACCGTTCAACAATTTAGGGACTTTTTTTTTTTTAAGAAATAATACTTTTATTGAGCAAGGGTGCATTAAAAGTAACAGTAAAGACATTTATAATATGTTACAAAAGATGTATATTTAAACTCATTTCAAATCATCGCGCTGAAAAAAAAAACGTATCATGGTTTCCACAAAAATATTAAGCAGCACAACTGTTTTTAACTGTTAATGAGAAATGTTTCTTGAGTACCAAATCAGCACATTAGAATGATTTCTGAAAGATCATGTGACACTGAAGACTGGAGTAATGATGCTAAGAATTCAGCTTTGCCATTACTGGAATAAATTACATTGTAAAATGTGTTAAAATAGAAAAGTTATTATAAATTGTAATTATATTTTACACAAAAAAATTTTAACACATACATTTTGTTAAATTTGTTAGCTTTTAGACTTTAAAAAAATCTTAACAACCCCAAATTTTAAACGTTTGTGTATAGAGAGTGACAAAAACAGACATAGATCCGTGGATATACCAAAATATCATAGGGTGGGCTATTTTAGATCTTCTGACCAGTCGCATTTTCTTGTCAAAGTCTAATCAGAAAACAGAACATGTGCTGCTCAACAGTCCTTTTTCCTCTTCAGCACCATTTTTTCCCCATCTTTTGTGTACATGGACAACAGTAACTCAAACTCCGATAGTTCAGGTCAGTCCTTGAGCTCTAAAGTCTTGAACTAAACTAAACCTGTTTAGAAGCACGGTGTTACAAAAATCTGTGAGCGTGCACCCAATGTACTGAGGGAGAAAATGTTGTAAAGCATTAGCCTAGCCAAACTAATGAAAATTCTATCATAATTTACTGACACTTACAGTATGTCATTAAAAACCCATATGATGTTCTTATTTCCATGGAAAACAAATGGGAATGTTTTGGAGCAAACTTCACCAATGCTTTTTTCCACTCAACGTCCACAGAAGTAAGTAAGTGAGTCATACAGGTTTGGAACGTCATGAGGATGAATAAACAATGATAATAAATAGGGATGCACCGATACCACTTTTTCCAGTACTCGCCCGATACCGATACTTTTATTTTTGGTACTTGCCGATACCGAGTACCGATACCAATATTTTCATTGCATTTGTAAATTTAAAAAAATATTGGGTACAGAAACCAAAAGAGTATGTATAATGTTAGTTGGTTAACTTCATTTATCAAATAGATACAGTCAAACCAAAATCTATT
>NW_015650691.1:858704-875243 GCF_001515625.1 Sinocyclocheilus rhinocerous | reverse complement strand
GCCGCGCGCTCAATCCACTCAGCGTGCTTTGTTTATCAGCTCGCGCACATCAGCTATACAGGCATTAATACTGAATGTTTTATATTCATTGCATACATATACTTCGTAGGCATCTTTAATCTCTAATAACTCCATTCTGCTGTCTGTTGTCGGTGTTTCTTTGTCTGAATATGGCACTTATCACAAGCTGTGTGGTATCGGCGTTTGGTATCGGGACATTTTAACGAGTACGAGTACGAGTACAGGAGCTCAGTATCGGGCCCGATACCGATACCAGTATTGGTATCGGTGCATCCCTAATAATAAATAATAATACATATAATTTTCATTTCAGGGTAACTGTCCCTTTAAGAGAATATTGTTCTAATGACAGCTACAATGTGAAGTCATTGCTTTCGGAGTCTTAGTCAACATGGCCAACGTGACTTCTTCATGCACTTATAGAGATGCTAAACATCCCAAATCAAACAGAGTCAAATCACAGCAACAGTTGGTGAATAACCATTTGTTTCTGTCCTTGATTTCTGTCTCGTCAAGTGTGTTAGAGCAGGATTAAGGTCATCCAAAAACCGTTCACAGACTCACAGTTGCTACATATGACTGGTACAAAGCACAAAAGTCACACACGCTCAGGGAACTGAACAAACACTAACGCCACGTCGCAAAAAGCTTTAATACTTTCCACCTCACTATTTTTAGCCATTGAAACCTCTGTCAGCAAGCCAGCAGAGGAAGAGAGAAGTGCTGCTCAGCCGGACTCTCTCTCACCTTGAACGTCCTGAACTCCACTGGTGTGAATGGACAGTCCAAGTCCATCTCATTGTCAAACACATCTTCATCCTCCAGAACTTTGTCCAGAAAACCCAACACCTCCTCCTCATCCTCCTCCATGCTGACGGCCGATCCCTCTCTCTCCTCTCCCTCCGTTTCACTCACTGCTTTCCTTCCTTTCAAGTTTTGACAAGCCGCCCGTGACACATTGGTGCCTCTGCTGGAAATCTACCTCTTCTGTCCACGGAGGGGTTTTTTCTTCCTTTCTTTCTCTCTGGAACGGTAATGTGTGCTCCCTCTCACACAAACACAGAAACAGCCACTTGCTTCCTCTCTCTCGTATACACACACACACACACTTCAACGTCGAATGGCCCGCCTCTGCACTCACACACACACACACAGGCTTGAGCTGCTGGCGTCCCTCCCCCTGACTGCGGTTCTGTCTTCCTGGTGTGTGTCAATTCCGGGCGCCCTGGGTTAAAAAAAACTGTCCTCCATTTTCCTTTCTGGCCTTAACAGGTCTCTTTCTTAGTTTCTTGCTCTCTTTGTTTGGTTGTTCCTGTTGAGTTATTAAGTATTATAAAAGTGACTTAAATCTGAATGAGTTTAATAGCAGGTTTAATCACTGAGACAGTGGTTCTCGAGCTGTCTTCGCACAGTACAACAGAGCACCATAACACCCCGAATTTGGGCCTAGTGACCAACAATCACAAATTTGCTGAAATTAAATAAAATTTGCATACACTTTATGCACTATTCTATGCTATTTTATAGAATAAATAGTGTGAGTAGTGTGTTCACACTGAAAATTCCAACAAGAAATTCACTTCAAATTGAAACCTCTGTCAGCAAGCCAGCAGAGGAAGAGAGAAGTGCTGCTCAGCCGGACTCTCTCTCACCTTGAACGTCCTGAAGTCCACTGGTGTGAATGGACAGTCCAAGTCCATCTCATTGTCAAACACATCTTCATCCTCCAGAACTTTGTCCAGAAAACCCAACACCTCCTCCTCATCCTCCTCCATGCTGACGGCCGATCCCTCTCTCTCCTCTCCCTCCGTTTCACTCACTGCTTTCCTTCCTTTCAAGTTTTGACAAGCCGCCCGTGACACATTGGTGCCTCTGCTGGAAATCTACCTCTTCTGTCCACGGAGGGGTTTTTTCTTCCTTTCTTTCTCTCTGGAACGGTAATGTGTGCTCCCTCTCACACAAACACAGAAACAGCCACTTGCTTCCTCTCTCTCGTATACACACACACACACACTTCAACGTCGAATGGCCCGCCTCTGCACTCACACACACACACACAGGCTTGAGCTGCTGGCGTCCCTCCCCCTGACTGCGGTTCTGTCTTCCTGGTGTGTGTCAATTCCGGGTGCCCTGGGTTAAAAGACTGTCCACCATTTTCCTCTCTGGCCTTAACAGGTCTCTTTCTTAGTTTCTTGCTCTCTTTGTTTGGTTGTTCCTGTTGAGTTATTAAGTATTATAAAAGTGACTTAAATCTGAATGAGTTTAATAGCAGGTTTAATCACTGAGACAGTGGTTCTCGAGCTGTCTTCGCACAGTACAACAGAGCACCATAACACCCCGAATTTGGGCCTAGTGACCAACAATCACAAATTTGCTGAAATTAAATAAAATTTGCATACACTTTATGCACTATTCTATGCTATTTTATAGAATAAATAGTGTGAGTAGTGTGTTCACACTGAAAATTCCAACAAGAAATTCACTTCAAATACCCAGATGATGCGCTTATTTACCCCCATCCCCCCACCCCCCTCCTGATGTCGGATATAACAAATGACCACCCTTTTAAACTTCATACATTAGACAGAAAAGTACATAAAGTGCATAGTATATATTATGTATAGTGTATAAACTGTACATGATTTGGGTCAACAAATGAATCTAAATGAGCCGTCTGTTTGCTAGCTAAATAACTATGCACGTTAATGTATATTAGTCAGTTACATTACTGAAGACAACAGAAGCACCAATTTATATAATGCCATGAGTTTTTTTAGTTAATTAGTTGATCCATAAATGTTAAATGTTGATTTAGATTTTATACAGTAAATTATAACTGTTTGATGATTTTTTGTTTAATCAGTCAATTAATTCAGAGACCACTATGAATCCTTTATGGACCACCAATATTAAGAATCAAGGGTATGTCAACTTTTGAACATGATAATTTGTTCAATTATTACTGTATTTTGTCATTTGGAAAAGAAAGAAGTCTCTTGTGCTCACCCAGGCTGCATAATATCAAGAAGTATTATTACAATTTAAAATAACTGTTTTCAATTTTAAAGTGGTCATATGATGCGATTTCAAGATTTCCTTTCTCTTTGGAGTGTTACAAGCTCTTGGTGCATAAAGAAGATCTGTAAAGTTGCAAAGACTAAAGTCTCAAATCCAAATCCCTAGATATTGTTTGAAAGTGTTTTGATTCTTTATTGTTCGGTCACACTTTACATTAGGGCTTCATTAGTTAACATTAGTTAATTCATTAGTTAACAAACTGCCAATGAAAAATTCTTCTGAACATTCATTAATCTTAGGTATTCCAATATTTAATAACAGGATGTTAAAATCGAGAGTTGCAGCTGTGTTATTTAATGAGCTAACATGAAATAAGACTTGTATTTTTTAAACAAAGATTAATAACTTCAAATTATTAATTTATAGCAAATGTAGCTATTGCTCATTGTGAATGTTAATGCATTAACTAAGGTTAACTAATGAGGTCTTATTGTAAAGTGATACCTATTGGTCTTTATAGTTCTTTTGCACTTTAATCTGTGTAAAACTTTTAACTTTATACATTTTTCTGTATTGCTTTATTGCATTTAAATGTTCAGTTATTTTTGTTATAAGAAAAAAGTTATTTAACCTGTTATACTGTATTATGACGGCACTTTTTTTTTAAAACTTAATTTCAATATCGTGATAATACCATATACCGTAATAAAAGCATTAGCAATTAATCGCAACATGAAAATTTGATACCGGCATATCCCTAATTACTATCAAGACTGAAAACAGTTGTGCTGCTTAATATTTTTGGAGTAACCTGATGCTTTCTTCAGACTTCTGATGAATAGAAAGTGTTCATTTCTTTCTTGCTTGCTTTCTTTATTTCTTTCTGTAAGTGTATGTTGGTACTGTATGTAAATATCTGATAATTAAATATATCTTCATCAGGGAACTATACTAAACAACTCTACAGCATTATAGTGAATCCTGGACATGTCAAAGACAGGTAATAATGCTTGTTAAAGTTGAAAGTTATAGTGTGGTACCAGGACAATTCTGGCATTTTTTTCCGGGGTTCCCTGGATCAGACAAGGTTCTCCTTAAACAGATATCATGCTCTCCTGTACTCCAGGTAATAACACTCAACACATCAATGAAATACAGTCTCAAATCACATTACAGTCATCAACACTTCATGTTATGTTTTAAGGTAAGCTGGTATTATAGATTTGTTCATTTAATAAAGTTAAAACACTTATAAAGTGATCCTCTAATAGGTGTGCCTGCAGTGCACACACACTTGTGTGAAGAACGAGATCAAAGTCTGGTTGACAAAAATTTGAACTCCACCCATACTTCTGAACGATCACAACCAAGCACACATCACACTCATGATGTCAAGCTTTTCATTAACCTTCGTGACAAAATTATAGTCATCGTCATGGGATTTCCAAAGCACATGTGAAATATTAATGGCAATCCTTGAATAGAAGTCAATGAGGAATCCCTGATGATGCTTATCTAGTGCTCAAAAGAGGAACTAGAAGCAAGCGACATGACAAAAGATGGCATAATAGTTTAGTGTTCCGGGCTTCTCTTTTTCTCACAGAACTTCAATACACCGGCTGACACAACATTAACCACCACTGGGAACTGATATAAATGAACGACACACCAGTTGATCTCTCATTCATTTGATGTAGTGAGGTGAGTGAAGAGTGGAAAGGCCTCTGCTCTGTAAGAACAGCACTGATGTCAGAGGAGGTGATATATAGTCTCTGTGCAGTGGTTATATACGGCTCTCAGAGCTCCTCACAGCACTGCCCACACGATCTGATCCTCTGAGAGGCTCTAATGAAAGCAAGAGAGGAGGCAGAGAAAACACACAGCGCATTTCTCACAAGCAAATTGCCTGTGTGCTTCTCCCCGCTTGACTTTATCTGCAGCCAAGCTCAAAGGGGGGTATAAATAGGGGCAGGTGACTTCTTTTTTTCTATATCCTGTAGTTACAAACAGTCCCTCAGGCATGCTAGAGTAAATATAAGGTTATAGGGGTGAGAGATATACTAGCTGAAGTGATGAACTTTCATATATATATATATATATATATATATGAAATACATTTATTTTGTGCTAAGTATTCCACAAATACATTTACATATTTATATGCTTAATAAAAATACCCAGTTCAGATGAAAAAGCCTCTAAGATCCGTTTGAAATTTTCTTCTAAAATGAGCATTTTTATCAGGCTCATATGTGTAGATTTAGTAATTTCACTTTTATGGCAAGAAATAGGTTCTTTTCATTGCCATTAAAGTGAAATAACTGAACAAAAACAGGAGCATGAGAAAAATGCTGATTTTAGAAGAAAATTTCAAAAGACACTTAGAGGCTTTTGTATCTGAACTCTTCAATTGTATTTTTGGTTTACTAAACTGGTATAGGCCTACCTAAAGTCTGCTAAATTGGAAGAACTAATTTTGTGCTTAATGCACTTTAATTGTGTGGAAGTAGTGCTGAGGTCCAACTAAAGATATACTGATGTATATTTGATTGTGCTAAAGTGGAACTACTGTAAGTATACTTCAGGTACACTTAAAATATCTTGCATTTCAAGATTGATATTATACAGAGATCATACAATCCTTATTAATATTAAAACACATTTTAGGCATAATATTAAGAAATGTGCATTGGGCAATAAAGAAATACTCCAACTATAATTTTATATCTGTAAAACTTAAGTGATATGTCAATAAATAAGTTAATGGATTTGAAGTATACTTAGGATTATATAAATGTATTTAAATAAATTACGGCAGAGGATTTTTTTACTAGGGTGTGAGAAAGCACTTCATCTGCTCTACCACTAGATGGAGATGCTGTTATAAAAGCTTGAGCCTGTGGCCACACATCACTATCAATTTCAACACTTCAACACTAATTATCTGTGTCACACAATGGAAATAGTCATGCATGTTCATAATGGGCATAAACACATGTGACAAACACATACACCTAAATGTCAATTTATCTCTGAACTGCGCATTATAAATAGCCAAATCCATTCATCATTACAGGATGATGTGATGCATGTAATTATCTATTTGAATATTTAACCTTTTGACTTGCGTGTGTTTTCATTCAGTAAAATAAATGACTGTTGGTTTGGTATTATTATTATTATGGATGTTATCTAAACGTTTTTGCCAGCCAAATACATGAGACCTAAAATATTTACCCCCTGAGATTTTAAGTTAATATTTCAGTCATTTAAAACACATTCATGGTTTTTTGATATTGCTTAATGATCACATGACATGCAGGTAAACAAATAAAATACTTAATGTTTTTATTTTTAAATGATTTATGTACATTTTATCTTATTTTGATAGAATTTATCAACTTTTCATCAACTCACAAAAACCCAAACCCAGTTTGAGAAACCCTGATCTAATGCAATGACATACAAACTTCAGAGTCTAAATAATTTAAGCGGTAATTTAGCTTTTATATGCACGTTGCTTTTACACAGAAAAGCTCCACAGCTTCTTATTGTTTTGGCATTGGGGCACTGCATTATTCTTGGTATGCTAAGACACACCAGGTGAGAATGGACTCAGCAAAGCATTTATTTCATTGCCTGAAGCTATGAAAGTGATTTGGCAAAGAACCACACCGTCATTTGTCATGTCAATATAGCACACCCATGTGAAAGCGAAAGCTGATGCTGACATTTACAACAAAGGCTGGTGGAAAAGACACAGTGAAGTTCCTCAGACCACCGCAATCTCAATCAGTGCTCTTAGATTAAAGGTGAAGTGTGTCACTTGTTCTCTGTAACAGCCATTCAAATTTTAACAAAATATACTGCAGACAACAACAGATCCCAAACATTTACACACCATGTCTTTGACACATTATAAAGCTAATCTTAAAAAGTGTTTTTATAATCTTCCTATCCTTTGCATATGACATCATCTCATAACACCACAGACACTTCAACACTCTTTAAGTGTTAGTTAGTTTACCCACAATGAACATTCTGTCATCATTTACTCTCCCTCATGTCATTCTAAACCAGTATTGCTTTCTTCCTTCCATGAAACAGAGAAGATATTTTGAAGAATGTCCTGACCACTCAATAAGATAATAATGAATACGTGATTCAGAATTTACACTATATCTTTCAAAAGTTTGGGGTTATTTTTAAGGAAATTAATACTTTTATTCAGCAAGCAACGCATGTCAAAAATGACCATAAAGGCATTTATATTGTTACAAAAGATTTCAATATAAAAAAATGCTGTTCTTTGGAACTTTCTATTAATCAAAGAATCATGGTTTCCACAAAAATATTAAGCAGCACAAATGTTTTCAGCATTAATATTAAGAATAGTAAGTTCCTTGAGCTGCAAATCAGAAAATCAATAAATCCAACACAATGCAGATCAAACATACACAGAAATTAAGTTTTGAGCCTATACAACATTCTCAATTTGTCAAACACTCACACATTATATATATATATACACTGTATATATATACTTAAGACGCCAAAGAGATGTTTACAAGCAGCATGTTAACTGACAGTTTAACGACTGTTTCTTCTAATTCAAAGCACACACACAAACACTTAAACATGCAGTCATACCCCAGGCAGCAGCCCTTCCGGTCGCGTGGGTGAGACGGCCTCTCCATCCTGTCCCCGTGCGCAGAGGTGAGGGGACATGGTGGGCGACTCGTCAATGAATGGCATGGTCTCTGAGCCATCCTGAGACTTCCTGTCCTCTGCAGTATCTCCCTCATAGCCATCGGTGTTGTAGTTAAAATCTGGAAGGAGAAAACAGAGGAGTGTAAGATAGAGTTAGAAGAACTATGCAAGGTTATGGCTCACACCACAGATTAATGCCCCCATGTTGGGCCGCTCAAACATTAGCGATGTTGAAAGCACTACAGTGTTTACATTTCTGAAGAAAACCAATCCACAAATGGTGCAATTAATTGTCTGTGCTTAACATAGGGTGTGTTTCATAGCTGATCTGCATGTAGAGAAGAGGGCGGAGACTCTGGGTATGATTTACAGGATCTGTAGGATAAGGTGGGAAGGGGTAGTGGGAAATGTGTGGGCATTTTAAGATGCTGTAATGCAGTATTACATCGGCTGCTATGGCTGACCGTGCAGTGGGCGAGAAAGTGATTTATCAAAACTCTGCCAATATTAAAGATCCAAAGCAGAAACCAGCAGAGAAGCAAAACCTTTGAACGGCTAACTAATGTCAACCCTCTACATTGCGAGTAAATCACTCGCATATGCGACTAAATCTTCACTCTGGGCGACTAAATGATGTCTAATATTAGCCAATGGCTAATAAATTCTCAGATTTTACTCGCCAGTGTGTGAGTTGGAGGCTAAGTATAAGTTTAGCACAGATATATTTTCACTCGCCGAACACTCTGACTGAGCGCTTCAGAGTTTCACTCTCCACCAAGCGATCTGTCATATTTTTCAGTTCATATCAATGGATGCGCAGCGCACCTGTATTTGACGTACTGTAAACTCTAGTGTGAAGGCACACGACTCGGCGTCACTTTCTCACACACACGCAGAGAGAGAGAGAGAGAATTGACGCGCTACATGTAAACGATATTCTTTGTTGTATTTTGCTGTCAAAATAACGGCGTTCCTTTGGAATTCTTCAGCTTTTAAGAACTGCCGGGTTCTCCGGTAGTGGGCGGAACTAATGCGCAAACAGCAATCTCATTGGCTGGTGCTCACCTATTATCATCCCTGTTTTGATTTCAGCAAATCAGTTCGAGCGAATGCACACAACCTGATTAATATTCATGAATCCAACAGCTCATTTATCCTTAGTGGGATTGTTCTTATTAGTAGAATTAGTATCATTATCATCTTATCAGTATTTTTGTTAGTTTGTTTCCCCCCTTTTTTTTTTCCAGAAATGACCAAAATAGCACCACCACCAGTCCAGTTAAAATGTTCAGTTAAAACGACTAATATGCATTCATACATGGTTATGTTTTAATTCTTATATGTGTGTGTGTGTGTGTGTATGTGTGTGTGTATCAGTCTGGCGAGTAAACTAAAAAATCTCCTAGCCAATGGCGATTCAATTGCCAAGGTGTCCATAGAGGGTTGAATGTACAACCATTTATTACTTAGTTTACACAATTAGACTAAAATTGCAGCTTCACAACAGAACCAAGTAATTGTATTCCAACTTGAATGGGAAATGCATTTAAATGATATTTGAAATATGCTATTATCAGACTGTTTACAATGGTGCAGTTAAATCCCGCTAGCTTCCTATTGTTAGTGAGCATTCAAGCTAATGCGTTTTGAAGCAGCAAAACAACTGAAAAACATTATTTTTTTCAAGTTTGCAATGTGAGGTGACATGAAGAACAGAGACAAATCTATCACTAGCAAAGCCCACCAACTAGCTGACATGCTACCAACATGTTAACTACAAGATAAAACATGCTAACAACGCATGTTTAAGACTATGCTAAAACATGCTAGAAACATGTTAGCAATATATGCATGTATTAACCCTCAAGCATCCTTCGTATAGCAGCCCTTAATCTTGTCCTCCGTGGACAAATTTGGGCACGAAGGTCTCAGGTGTGATCCCAATTTTTTTTTATATAAATGTCATATTACCATATTAAAATAAAATCTATCCATTTATGCAATTTATTTGTGATTTTTTTTATTTACCTCTAAAAGTACCATATTTTGTATGTAAAATATGCTTATTTTGATGTTATATTTAATATTATTTCTTTTATTCAGTAAAAAAAAAAGAAACAATTCCAGTAAGTTCAGACAGCCAAAACCTAAAAATTTGGTGACTTTGTTAATCTGGTGTCTTATGATGATATAAAAATATCAAATATCAAAAATATCAATAGACACTAGTTGGCAGTAGTTTTCAATGGTTTTTTCGTGTGTGTGTGTGTGTGTGTGTGTGTGTGTGTGTGTGTGTGGGTGTGAGGGTGAGTGTGAGTGAGAGGGAGAGAGAGAGAGAGAGAGAGAGAGAGAGAGAGTGAGAGAGTGTGTGTGTGATTGTTTGATACATTGAGAATGTGTGTTTGTTCTGCATTGTGTTGGATTTATTGGAGAAATAAAAAAAAATGCATTGAATATTAATATTTTTCATTCATTTCCTATGGGAGAAATTTAGGAGTTTTTTTTCAACCACTTAACTTTGTTGAATCAAGTCCTCTATTTTTTGTGTGTGTGTGTGTGTTCAGGTGGCAAACTTAGGAAAAGTAGCCAAGTCTTGAACTGCTAAGATTAAGAAAACTATTTAAAAAAAAAAACCATTTTGCGCA
The DNA here is from genome assembly GCF_001515625.1 of Sinocyclocheilus rhinocerous. Taxonomy (NCBI): domain Eukaryota; kingdom Metazoa; phylum Chordata; class Actinopteri; order Cypriniformes; family Cyprinidae; genus Sinocyclocheilus; species Sinocyclocheilus rhinocerous. The sequence continues at coordinate 864,849 of NW_015650691.1, read as the reverse complement.
AATTTGTCCAGAAGGATTTTTATGTAAAATAAGCTTATTCTTTATGTTATATTTAATATTTCTTTTACTTCAGTAAAAAATATAACTGCAGTAAGTTCAGACAGCCAAAACCTAAATGACATATGATGGTATAAAAATATCAAACATTTAAGGGCTGTCGCGATTTGTCGATTTTATTCGACTATTCGATTTTAAAAAATCCTTAACTTCATTTTGCTTGCGTCGACTAACCGACAAAATACCGGAAGTGGCGCATTTCACGGAGGAGAATCCATAAAACACATTATTAGACTGTTTTCCAAGGCTGCATGATATATTAAACCCATTTAAAAATCATAATTAAGCATAATTATGAATTCACTGCGTCGACTAACCGACAAAATACCGGAAGTGGCGCATTTCACGGAGGAGAATCCATAAAACACATTATTAGACTGTTTTCCAAGGCTGCATGATATATTAAACCCATTTAAAAATCATAATTAAGCATAATTATGAATTCACAAACGCTACGATTTAATTAAATAATTACATGCGATGCGGTTCTAATACAGTATATGCGCTTTAATTATTTACATGTGTGTAGGTTAAGTACATGCGTCACACAGTGGCTCCGTTCACAGTAGTTCCACAGGAACTGTTATCATTTACATGTGTGGAGCGTCTCAAACTCCATCTCTGCATGTTGTTGTGAGTTTGGGTTTATTATAACGTTCATCTGGGAACGCAACGTAATGCGTAATGTACATTAGCTCTATTGTTTATAATACATTATGTATTTTAACAGTTTTGTTCAATAAAACCATATGATTTCTTGCTTTTGATACTTTATTTGAACTAATTATTATTGCTTCATTTCTATTATATATGTATTTAAGTAATTTTAAAGGCTATTGTTCACTTACATCTATTTTAAAAACCTCATTATAATTATAGGGCCCTATGAAATCCGTTTTATTTCCAAATTCATTTTTTTTCCATTTTCATTTTTCTATACTCTCTTTTAATGGTTGGTCTTTTAAAGCATGATTATTATAATTTTATTAGTAGTAGACTAGAACACGTGGATATGTTGTCATTCTTACACTATAATACTGAACTTTGATTTCAGTGATTTGGACTATGAGATGGACACTTGCTTCTTGCACTCTATGTTGCACTTTACTTTTGCTTTAAAAAAAGGATTTCATAGAAATTTGGATTTAATTTGGTTTAATAAAATATAGTTTAATAAAATATTCTTAAGTAAAATTGTTGATTTTTTGTGGGAAATTAATCGTTTAGATTAATCGATAAATTAGTCAACAGATTAATCGAAATAAAAATAGTCGTTAGTGGCAGCCCTACAAACATTTTAATGCCACTATTTGGCTGTAGTACTCAATGGATTTTTTTGTGGGTGTGTGTTTGTGTGAGTGTTTGACAAATTGAGAATGTTGTATAGGCTCAAACCTTCATTTCTGTGTATGTTTGAGCTGCATTGTGTTGGATTTACTGATTTTCATTGCACAAATAAAAAAAATGCTTTGAATTTTGGTATTTTCCATTCATTTCCCATTTTGGGGCATGAAGGTCAAATTAAGGAGTTTTTTTTTTCAACCACTTAACATTGTTGAATTGAGTCCTCATTTGTGTGTGTGTGTGTGTGTGTGTGTGTGTGTGTTCAGGTGGCAAACTTCAGGTGCCAAGTCTTGAACCACTCAGATTAAGGAAACTATTTTAAAAAAATAAAAAAAATAAAATGATTTTGCCCAAATTTGTCCCAAAGGATGATTGAGGGTTAATATACGCTAGATCCAGAGGCGTCATGCCCATTTAAAGTGTGATTGATTTTTGAGCCAAGAGGATTTTGAATGCAGCTTCCAAAAGACAAAAAATAGCCGAATAATATTTTGTATATTTGATACAATCACACCAGCGTGATTAAATCGTTCAGCGTGTCATATCATCAGCTGCTAAATTCAAATCTGCGTTCGCTGGCTGGCGCTGAGCCAGAGACAGATGCGTTTTTACAGCACTGCGCATTAATCAATCACACACAATGCTGTTGAACTTATGAATGCAATGACCAATCAAAGGCGTTCAGCTGAGTCATCGCTAAAATGCCGGTGTTTTGTTCACTCGCTCGCTGACTGAATACCTCTTTCTGGCGAATTCTCTCGTCAGAAACAACAAAGTGCAAATGTGTGTATAAATAAGTAAAATATTCATTTCACAGTGTAAACAGCTTCAGTGATTGCAAAAGGGGGTCCAACCCGGTACTAGCAAGGTGTACCTAATAAAGTGGCCAGTGAGTGTATATGTGTGTGTGTGTGTGTGTGTGTAGAAAACAGCAGAATTGACTCTTGAGAAAATATAAGAGTTTATGTGTCGGCTAAAACCTAGCTCCACGTTTTTTATATTTATAATAAAACTAAACTCAAGTTTGTCATTGTAACTAGGCTACAATCTCTAAAATAGGAATCAAAGTGCAATCATGAATTAATGCTTATGAATGAACTTCAAGAAAAATTAACTAACATAAAAATAGGGCACAGTGTAGGCAGCATAGTTGTTTTTCTTACAGCAGGCCAATTCTCTGAGCCTGACATGACAAGCAGGAGAAAAAAGATATCAACTCACAAGAAATGTTTAGCTTAAACATGAAAATTCAAATTAGTTTAAAATGAAACATTATACTAGTTTCTTCGTGTGTGTGTGTGTGTTTTTTTTTTGGGAGGGGGGGTTGAATAAATACCATGCTCTTACGTTTTAACTAATATGAAGGTTCAAATTCTTTAATTCTCCAAACTCAAACCACGTTGCAAATAGCATAAATATGCACACCTCAAATACTGTACAATAAAAAGTAAGAACTCTTCAAGCACTGCCGTCACTGTAATATTTCACTCTAAAAGTAGTCAAATAGCTGAAATATGCATGGGACCAAGGATATTATAGTTTTGAATTTTTAAATTAGTCTAACTTACAATGTTTTTATTCACATTAATTTTCAATGTTAAATTCACATTAAATATAAAGTCAGTCGTATTAAAACTATGTTATGGCATGACACCCATATCTGTTACTTAAGTAAACAGACAGGTTTTTATGCATAGTTAATAGACTACATTATTAGGCTACTTTGACCATCGCCCACTATAGATCAACTAACATAGGTGAGAATCAAGATATTTCATGATATAGCTAATGCGTTTGGGAACGTTTCGAATAAAAAGGGAAAAAAAAATAAATAAATAAAACATAAGAACATAAGTGCTATTGTCACACCCCCCAGTGCTGGGGGGTGCCCAGGACCAGGGTTGAGAAACACTGTGCTAGAAATATGCTAGCAATGTTCTAATCCATTCAAAGCAACCATTCTAATAATGCTAACAACACCTAACAAAAGGCTAAAATATTCAACAAATATGCTAGAAACATGTTAGCAATGTGATAAATCATTCTAGAAACGTCAAACAAGTTAGCTACATGATAAAACATGCTAGAAACCTGCTAAAAGATCTTTCTGTTCATCCTTGATCTATCCACCTATCTACTGTATCTGTCTAGACTGCAAACCTTCAAGCTTTTAAAACTACTTCAAACTTTCTGAGCAGGCTTTTAAAGTTTGTCCAACTTTTTAATTTAGTCTTTTTGTGACACATGACAGCATTTCACAGAAATCACATTGAAAAGAACCCAGAATATTCCCACTTAAATGGAACTTTAAGAGCACAAAGAGGAGCAAAAATCTCCTGTTAAAGTGTTAATGAGTTCAGCAGCATTCACAGGAGACGCGTCTTCATTTAAATGGAAAATGCAGTGTGTTTGTGTCAAGACACACACTCCCACATGGCCAGAGACTGGCACATAAACAAAAGACCTGCTTGACAACACAACCCCGGGGGCGGGGCCAGCCCGTCTGTCACCATGGTTGTTACCGTGACGACCATTGATAACCAGCACAGGAACAGACCAATTGTAACTCAACTTGGTTACCATGCCGTGTTCCTTTCCCCTTGAAAACACATTGTGTGTCACATCAAAGTGACACTGTCTGTCACTCAATACTCACAGAAGCAGCAAAGCAAATACAATAAGGCACCGTAAAATTAATGTTTGTTTTATTTATTTCAACTCATTTTTCATCTTTCTACTACAAAACAAAGATTTGGTTTGATCTTCTAACTGGTCTATGTATGCGAGCATGTTTACATTAGGAGAGATTAATAGTGTTCGATAAAGTCATAGTTTAGTCATAAGACAGCACAGGAAATAACTGTGCCATTTAACTGCTGAACAGAAAAATGGGTTGAATGTGGGTCAACAGGCTCTCATATCCGTTTTGCCTACAGCACATTCACACGGGTCAAAATGACCTGCACTGACCAGAGCCAATCACTCTGTCATTCACTGCTGCTGCTGCAGGTCACACTCATCTTCTGCTGATGTGAATTCACAACCCCAATGTTTCAGCCATCATGCCCACTTTCATATTTTATTAGCAACAATCCATATTTTGGTACTCCCATATATACTTACATTTTATAATTACATTTCAAAGATACTGGGAATTGAACCCATAGCCTTGCTGTTGCTAACAGGCTTTACCAGTTAAGAAATAGTACACAAGTAAACAGTATTGAATTATATTTTAAATCAAATGAAGCTATTTTTAGACCATTAACATTTTAATTAAATTTACATTGTGAAATTATTTTCATGACAATTAAGCAATTTTTTCCCCTTGTTCTCATTAGTATAGATAATGGCAACATTTGCTGTGCCATATATGTGCTATATACAGTATACTGTAATTTCCTATAATTTCAGTTTAGTTTTAGTTAGTTTCATTAATGGTTTTGTTAGTTTTAGTTTAGTTTTTATTTTGTGAACACATTTCTATTTAGTTTTTATATATTTTAGTTTCAGTTTTAGTTTTAGTAATTATAGTTTAGCAGAGTTAATGGAAGAATGGAACACTTCCAGTGTAGACCAAAGCAAGACATTTAATTTTTAAACTCTTGTGCAAACCTCTTAATAATGAAAATAATTCTTTACAATTGAACAAAAAACAAAAATATTCAACTTATACTGTATGTATAAAATTTATTCATTCATATTCATGCTCATATTCATTCATATTAAAGATGTAATCTTGTTAAACATGCCAATAGTTTACAAACAACAAGCTAATCAAGGTTTTCAGAGTTACTAGAAAGCTACAGGCAGTTGAGTTTTTATTCTGCAGGACAATGACCCTCCAGTGCTGGATTTGAGGAAAGGAAACCTGTTCTTTGTATTGAAATTGTCATTTAAACTCTGTAAACTTTATTTTTGTTCATCTGTATTTTCAATGCATTCATTTGTTGGATCTTTTGCACAGACGAGCCACCGGTGCACACTACTGTATGTCCCGTCTCTCCGTCTAAATCTATGAACGTACACAATAAGAAGAAACAATCTAAAATGCTTTGAAAACGCTTCAGATGAGCAACGCAATCAATCCCATAAAGCCCCTTTTACACAGGACACGGCAAGCGGTGAAAAGAAAACACCGCGCGGCTGCCGCTTTCTCTCATTTTGGATGCGTTTTGTACAGTCAATGCGGTGCTCGTGTCATGGACTCGAGGCGGACGTTGCCATAGTAATCGTAAAGCGTGACAAAATGACTAACGTTATTCACTAAAGTCAGCTCATCCAAAAAAAAATTAGATAACTCACTCTCAAGTTGTTCTCGCACGTCAAGCACGCTTTTAAACATCCGTGCGCTGTAGGGTGTACATTATTATTATTTCCCATTTCATATTTTATAGTTACTTCCGATTTCATTTCCCGCGTCTTGTTTTTTAAATGCAAAAAGACATTCTCTGTGAATAGAATAGCCGCTTAGGACTCCGCTCACGTGCATGAAGCGCCATCTACAGGTATTTCCCTAAACAACAACAGGTCAGATTTTCTGGCACAGAATGAGAGCTTATTAAATCACGAACACGATTGTTTATTTTTGCTAATTATTATTTTATTTTAGTTAGTTTTTCAGTTACTGTTGTTAGTTTCGTTTCGTTTTAGTTTTTCATTTATTTTGAAATTTTAATTTTATTTCAGTTTACGAAAATGTTTTTTGACCAATAGTTTTAGTCTTAGTTTCAGTTTTCGTTTA
>NW_015650691.1:837836-858605 GCF_001515625.1 Sinocyclocheilus rhinocerous | reverse complement strand
AAGACTTCAAAAGCGTAAATCAGTAGGCATGGGACGATAACCGATTTCAAGGTATACCGCGGTTTGGAAAAGTCACGGTTTTAAAACCACAAAAATTTTCCGTTATACCGTTTTGCCGTGATACCATGATATTTTTATCTAAGGTTATCATACCGTCAGAATCTCATACCGGCCCATGCCTAAGCTGAAACATTACGCATTTAGCCTATATGATTCATAATTAGTTGAGATTTAATGTTATAATGCTATATTATTATTTTTATTAAACTATAATTAATATTTCCACTTTATTATGCAAACGGTGTCAACCGTCCCTTTGCGGCACATGGTGGTGATTTCGCAAACAAGTTTCACATGTGTCTGATTTGTATTTGCCTCGGCGGTAAGCATGACGGTAACAGGCATTCTTGGTTGACTACCTACTGTACCAACAGTAGGTAGTCAAAACTGTCATGGTAGCCAAAGTAGGTAGCCAAATTGTCAAGACTGGTTCAGTACAGTACTAAATATAGTCTTCATATGCAAATCGCGTGTGCCTCATATCACACTGTGTATAAATGTGTGTAAGAGAGAACTAAACACCAAGAAGACACCAGTAAAGAGTTAATCTAGACTTCCTTCTTTCAAAAACTTATTACCCTCGTGAAGCAGCAAACACACAACACACTGCCCTGTTTGGCCTTGATGCCCGTTTAATGCGTTTAGACAGCATACATGGGAAGAAAAATCGATTGGTACATCAGCAAACCTAAAGTGCGGCTTTAGCGGAGAGAGACTGTAGTCGCATGTGGCTCCACGTACATATGCTGAATGCATTATGGGATTTTAGCAACTGGTTTATTTAGCTACGGAGCCACAGAGAAGAAAAATCCAATATAAATCTGATGGTAGAAGAGATGTTTTAAAGAGATTAACAAAGATCCCACATAGTGTGGGGGCAAACAGTTTAAGCATTTAAGCTAAACAACATGGGATATTCAGTCTTTTAAAGTAAATACTCTGATTAGATGGAGTCAAATAGATGCAACTGCCAATATTTAGACACGTTAAGAAAAAAGTGTACACACACACACACACACCCTGTCACATATACACACACTTTATCCGTCTTACTATGGGGTGAAATGATGGATCGCAGGACGCATGCAGCCTCAAAGAAGAAAGCCATGTGAATGCTATCCTAAACTTTACAAGGTTCACACAGCACACAGCACCAAACAGACCTCATGTTTTCAGAGGAACAACACACGCACGCACACATGGGGGGATGTAACAAATAGGAACCTTTGAAAAGGTTTTATTCAAATATATGGAAATACAATTCAAGGTAAACAAGAGGCTGAGCTGTATATGAAAAATGCTTCATAGTTCAACAGACAGATTAGACAGGAACACATTTGTTTGAGACAGTTGTTATTATTTGCCACAAAGACTATTTTTGTTGTTTTTAACCCATGTATTCTTGTATTTTAATAGAACCAAAATTTTAGAAACCAGGAAAATTTCACAATTCTCCATTCCACATTGAATAGCACAGCAAAAACTACTAGCTAACATAACGTTCAGACTAGGGCTGTGCAATTAATCGAAATTCAGTAAATATACAGTAATCGAGATAAAACGATTTTTGCGCCCCATTCCGCCCCCTTTGCTTGATTCTGCCCCCTTTGCTGGACGTGCTTGATTTATTGAAGTATATTAGATTTATTCAAGTTTTTAAAGTGTGAAAGAGAACTTGCGCTGTTCCTCTGGAGGATTACTGTGTATGCGCTCAGAATCGGAACACAACACGGACATGTAAAGTCAACTTTTAGCACCTAAACGGTCAAATACACGCAAAAATGTGTAAAAATGTGGCGCTTAGTGATTATTCATGTAAACCCTCGCCGGTTATGTAATAAATGAACGTAAAGAGTTGAGAATGAAAATACTTGTGTAACAGTAAATTGGATCCGTGCGGCTCTTAAAGTGACAGCGGGCTTATATTCATGCTGCCAACTGTGTTGACTCTTAACTTTTATAAAGAATATCTCTTTGGATTTGAGACTTTAGTCTTTGCAACTTTACAGATCTTCTTTATGCACCAAGAGCTTGTAACACTCCAAAGAGAAAGGAAAAATTTAAATCGCATCATATGACCCCTTTAAAAAAAACTTAAAGCACAGTTTGTTTCATTTGTATCTTTTTTTATTCTATTGTATTCCTTTGCTTTTTTATTACTGGCAGTTTAATTATTTCAAATAATTTTGAGGACCTTTATTGTTGTTTTTTTATTTTTAACTAATATTAGTTACTCTAGTATTCTGCTGTGGTATTGAGAATTGTGACATTTCGCTGGTCTCTAAAATGTAGATGTCATAGCAACCTTATTTACAGAAAATATATATTTGATATATATCACTATCTTTAAATAAATCTTTCATATAAATTTTTGGTCATATGGCCCACTAATAATCGTGTTAAATAACCGTGATTACAATATTGACCAAAATAATCGTGATTATGATTTTTGTCATAATCAAGCAGCCCTAGTTCAAACATTAGTAACAACAAGAAATAAAATGAGATCAAATATACAAATAACAATAGCAACAGCACAAATAAATCTAATAGAACGAAGATACAAATCAGGTAAACAATGCTTTAATTTTTCAGGCAGGTCTAACAGTAGTATTCAGGTAAGATATTATACAAACTGAATGAAGTAATCTATACATATAAAATAACACTGCATAGTCTACACTGTATAAATGAAATATAGATTATAGAATAAAAATATAGAATATAATCCTTATTAAAGCTGCAAAAAGTTAGTCAAGAGCAGAGTGATTTTCTCTTTTTCGTGTTGTTTGATTAACATTAAAGGAGACCTATTATGCCCCTTTTTACAATATGTAATATAAGTCTCAGGTGCCCCCAGAATGTGTCTGTGAAGTTTCAGCTCAAAATACCCCACAGATAATTTATTATATAATTTTGAAAATGCCTATTTTGAGTAGAAGCGGAAACGTGCTGTTTTCGTTCATGTCTCTTTAAATGCAAATGAGCTGCTGCTTCCCGCCCCCTTTTCCAGAATAGGGCTGCCTTTACAGCTTGTATCTCAGATACTCGCCAAAAAACATCTGTTTGGTTTTGTTTATCATGTCTGTCACGCTGAAATCATGTGTTTTAAACCATATTAGTTTAAACTTCTGATATACAGTTTTCTGAGCGAAAACATCCGAAGCACGCACACAGAACATGGCTGTCACATGGCATGTGAGCATTAAACTAAGGCCTCTTTCATGTCTTATTGTGCTTAAACTGTCAAATGCACACAAGTTTATGTTAAAATCAACATACAGAGTTACAGAAAAACCTTCGCCATGGCATTAGAACTGGTACACAGTTGTCACTTGCAAAAACACAATGATGGCACCGTAGGTGGAAACGTGCAGATTAAGGGGCGGTAATGTAATAAGATCCCCTTTCTACATCACAGGGGGAGCGAAATCTGAGCGGCTCGTTCTTTCACAAGCTTGCAGAGAAAGGCATACAAAACAATCTTTCATGTTTCCTGGGTTGGTAGATGCACCTGGGACCTGATTATATCATTTAAGCACAGAAAAAGCCAGAATTTCATGATATGTCACCTTTAATGGCACAGACAGACTGCTGTCCCTTTAAGACCGAATGCACAGATCAAATATATATTATTATAAGGTAATACATTACCTTCACTTAAGACATAGCCGACCGAGGATACAGGTGGGCTTTTTGACAATTTTGTGTGTATTTGTCCATTCAAGCACACTAAGACATGAAAAAGAATTGAATTTGCTAACTGCACACTGTCTGAGAAGCAGCTTTCTGTGTGTGTGTGTGTGTGTGTGTGTGTGCTTCGGGTATCTTTTGCATCAAATCATGCTTGAATGGTTTAAAATCGCTTTAATGTTTAAACTGGCAAGACATAAAAAGACATCCCGAGTCCTTATTGTCAAGCCATTCCTGGTAATCATATAGAGTTGAGAAAAACACGTCACATTATTTAAAGTATACTATACTGTCATTAGTTCCCCATTGGTATTTTGATATTAATTTCCTTTCTAACACTAGTTGAGCCATTGAGTTAGAGACAAATGTGAATGTTGTCAGTTTTTTATTTTATTTTACTTGTCCACTAAATGCACATAAAAGGTGCTACAAAAATCTACAGATTTCCTCTAGGCTACATCTGTAATGTCTTGGAAATGATGAGTGCACATCCTGTTTCTTGAGTGGCTGAAGCGAAACTGTAAAATTTGATTTCAAGCCATTTTCCTGCAGTGAAGGGGAAGTGTTCAGGCGTAAACGGTAAAAGGCTTGTAATAGTTGTTTACTGTCCTGCTTTCCATAATAGCAGCCGGTCGGAAAGGTCAACAGTCCGGTCTTTGAAAGAGCTGTCTTACCACCACACAGCCCTGTTAAAACATGCCACATCAACACTGATTACTGCCTGAGCCTTTCATGATATGAATGAAAGGAAACACGCACAACTGCTTACTGTCACACCATGTTGCCTTTCAGAGACCTCACTAAATAATCTGCTATTAAAGCAATAAACCGAAAAAGTCTAGTTTAATCAATGTACAGATAGAATATTAATGAAAAAAGTATGTAAAATCAAGGGTAAATCACAGATAACACAAAGAGAGAGGTATGGTAAAGGAGACTGCAAATATCCCCTTCAAATTTCAGTATTTCAACTCAAATCAATCAAACTGGTATGGAAGAAAGATCCAGAAGTTATATTGACCCTGAGGACATTTAAATCTGCCACACTTATGATTGAACACCCAGCACTCTGTGCTCACAAACTGCCAGAAAGTTTCTACTATAAGTGAATGTGATCCATAACTCACAGACTGTAATGAAACAAAACACTCAAGAGGACACATTAAACCTGTGTCATTAATCACATGACCTGCCCGAGCGCCACTGTGTCGACTGCATTTTGCATTTAAATGGATAAACGGTTTTGTGTAAACAGAAGCAGGAACACAAGCACTTCTAGCTATGCAAGCAATATTGTGTAAAATATATGAAAATATTATTACAAAGTATTCATTTTCTATTTTTATCTATTTTAAAGTGTAATTTATTCCTGTGATGGCAAAGCTGAATTTTCAGCATCATTACTTCAGAAATCATTCTAATATATTGATTTGCTCAAGAAACATTTCTTATTATTATCAATGTTGAAAACAGTTGTGCTGCTCATTATTTTTGTGTAAACTGTCACACTTTTTTCATGATACTTTAATGAATGAAGGTTGAAAAAGACATTTTTAGTTTAAGTCTTACTGTCACTTTGTATGATTAGTAAAATAATGATTAGTAAATACAGAAAGTAACATTAATCTACAGTAGCTTAATAAATGCTGTAATAGGATTGTTCATTGTTAGTTTATGATTCCTAATGTGTTAACTAATGTTGTGATGTAATGAATTGAACTTCAGTGTAAAGAATAAAGGACAAAGTTGGCACAACTTTTCCACACCATGTAATGGTAATGAGTCATGATGTTACATCAGGGCTTCATGATGACATGGGTAGAAGTTTTGATGATGTCACAGTACTTGTACACACACTTATGGTATTTCCACATCAGCTCCCAAAGGCACACGGATCGCTCCTGATGGACAGCCAGCTACCCTTTAGCCCCGTCACTGTCAATCAACAGCTTGTTTCCATGCCGAGTGCCCAGGCTGCCATGACAACTTGAGATTCTTCAATGCAGTCACTGGTTGAATGAGAATGAGAGGATCCTGAATATGAAACAATGCTCTATTTATAGGCATGCGAGTGAGTTTAAAGGTGCCAACTACAATGGACATACAGTGAAAACACCAGAAACACGTCACACTGACATACACATCAAACTGTTGTCAGCCAGTATGGGGAGTCAATAAACCTCCTATTAAGGATTAATTATGGGAGAAAAAGATACTACATTTGCAAAATAAGTATTTAAATAGGTCACTGTCGTTGTTGGTGGTGTCTAAAAATAGTTTCTTATTAAATTGAGTTTGAAACATCTTTTACCACTTGACTGCTGATTCAGGGCTCTTTGCAAGTGAAAATTACCTAAAAAATACAACCTTATAACACTAAACACATTTTTCATGTATGTGCTTTTTGTTCCTTTCCATCCAAGTTAACCATTACTATTATATATATATATAGAGAGAGAGAGAGAGAGAGAGAGAGACAACATTTCAGGTGCAATTTCATGAAAAGCCAAATTTTCTGTGGCAAAAATATGATAAGATAAAGGCATGATATGATGAATAGTGTAAAAAAAAGACAAAATTAGCTTTAACGTCAGATGGCACACCTACAGTCTACCCACGGATCATTCACACAACGTCTGATGCATACTGCACACTAAAATGGCAATGAAGAAGCCAGAACGTATTACTTTCTGATGGAAAGTCTATACACATAGTCCTAATTTGTTTATTGCTGTCTATACAATATTCACGGAGACTGCTATGTCATCATTCCAAATCAGACACCACTTTGTTGCACCACGGTCTATTATTGCGGTAGCATCGATTTCAGATTCACTTCCAGTGTTAGTGGAAAGTCCTTGGACAGAACAGGCTACAGTGTGCACCAGACTCTATGCTCTATGCCAGCAATCAAAAGTCTGTCTCCAGCCAAACCTGGGCTGAATTAGCATGCATGCACCTAAAATAGAATAGATCCCAGTAGGAATCTTTCATCAACAGGTATCTAGTCATCCCTGGACAATACACACAGCCGCTAAGAGGAAAATAAGCCTGATTAAACTCACACATGCATACTGATACTGCGGGCAGTTTGACCAAAAATCAGTATCACGTTTTTGTTTTTTCATGGCAACCCTCTACGCACACCTTGGCAATATAATCGCCATTGGCTAGTAAATTTTTTTTGTTTACTCGCCAGACTGATATACTATTTTACACACACACACGTTTACTTAGCTATCTAAATGGGGACATTACATAGACTTCTATTGTTTTTATATACAGATAGTTATACACTTTTTAAAAATATGGTTAAGTACACACACACACATGATTCCACCCAATCAGCTTATCTTTGTAAAATGGAACAGCTTCTTAAATAACTGAATGTGCACTCTTAACTTCAGCCAATCAAGCATTATATTATGATATTATGATAATTAAGCACTATTTAATGATAGAACTAGTGATTAGAACTAAAACTTGGTAACCATGAATGAATGCATATTTGTCATTTTAACTGAACTTAGGACTGGTGGTGGTGTTTAAGATATTGTTGGTCATAGGTAATAGTAATTATTATTAAAAGATACTACTACTACTACTATTATTATCTGCTGGGTTCATGAATATTAATCACGTTGTCAGCGTTCGCTCGAACTGATTTGCTGAAATCAAAACAGGGACGGTAATAGATGAGCGCCAACCAACGAGAGCTGTTCGCGTATTAGCTCCGCCCACTGCCGAGAAACCGGCATATCTTCTGCTTGTTCTTAAAAGCTGAATAATTCTAAATGAACTCTGTTATTTTGACAGGAAAATACAACAAAGAATATGGTTTACATGTAGCGCGTCGATTCAGCGTGGTATGCAAGACTCTCGCTCTCTCTCTTTGCATGTGTGAGAAACACAGCAGTTAAAGCGACGGCGAGTCGTGCGCCTTCACACTAGTTTACGGTACGTCAAATACAGGTGCGCTGCGTGCTACATACTGTGCATCCATTGAGTACATGACATGATCCATTGAGTGCATCCAAATAGTACAGATCGCTTGACGGAGAGTGAAACTCTCAAGCGCTCAGTCAGCGTGTTTATCGAGTGAAAATCTGTGTTGAACGCCTCTCACACACATACTGGCGTGTAAAATCTAAGAATTTATTAGCCAATGGCTAATGTTAGACATTATTTAGTCGCCCAGAGTAAGATTTAGTCGCATTTGCGAGTGATTTACTCGCAATGTAGAGGGTTGCATGGTTTATCATGTTTTTTTCCCCCCTGACTGTGCCTTTTTATGATTCAGATTTAGTAGCCAAAGACAAGTTCACTTTGACCAAATCTGAACAGATTCAGAATAAAAGCATTGTAAACATTGTATGATAATGGAAGATAAGAAGAAATTATTGCACAGTTGGGAGAATTTTCCATAAAATCTCATATGGTAAGTCAGTGACAGTAAATGGTTATGGTTATGTTTTAGCATTGCTCATGTTTCAGACCCCATGAAATCATAGAATTCTGTTCTTTCTGAGGCTAATATATCAAAATATTAGTGTCCTCTTGACGGTAAATCATTTTAGCAGACGTTGTATGTAAGATTTTTTTTTATGTTTTTGAAAGAAGTCTCTTATGCACACCAAGGCTGCATTTATTTGATTAGAAACAGAAATAAAATATTTTTAATATATTTTTAAATGTAATTTATTCCTGTGATGGCAAGGCTATATTTTCAGCATCATTACTCAGTCTTCAGTGTCACATGATCCTTCAGAAATCATTCTAATATTCTTGTTTGATGCTCAAGAAACTTTTATTATTAACAATGTAGAAAACAGCTGCTTAATTATATTTTTTTTGTGGACATCATATTTTTCTGAATAAATTTGATAGAAATTTTAGAACAGAAACATATTTTATAGCATTATAAATGTTACAAAGTAAAAATTATAAAATTACATGATAAAAGTATCAATTTAATGCACCCTTGCTATTTAAAAGCAATAATTGAAAAAATACTTTTGACCAGTAGTGTATAGACATATTTAAATCTACAGTCTTTTTTTGCTGCAAAAAACAGACCAAAAATATTGATGACGCATCAAAATCTTACAGCTGTATAAAAATGTAATGAGGTTACAACTACTCCTAAACAATGTTACATCCCTTTTCCCAGGATCCTTACTTTCCAGCAAGTACACAACACATATCACACCTTCATTAGACATTAAACATACAAAAAGACTATCCAAGTCTGTTCTGAGGAATTCAATCCTTTTGACCACTCATCTGCTCACACATGTACTCTACACAATCATATCTGCTGGTGAAGACAGACATTATGACAGGAAGTTGATTGGCTTATGTAATCAGTAGGAATAAGTGCTAAACGTCTTCTGGAGGAAGGGAAAGAGACAAATATCTGCACATGAGCAAAAAATTTGAATGTAGAACGTAGTACTATATTTGAGGATGAAGAGTTTGACAGATACTGTAGTGAAAAGATTGAGAAAGAAAGATCTCTGCAGATTAAGATGTATTTTAACATAACAACTGGCACACATCCGTTTTTAATATAAGTAAGTGTTTCCTGTTTCCTCTGAGGGCTGATGTTGAGCGGTGGCTCATTTCTCCGCTGTAATGGAGAGACTGAGGGGATGCATGTCTGGTTCACACGTACATCCCACCCAGTCTGACAAGATGATTGATGAGCAGCAGATACACACACGCACATCGCCCATGTTAAAGTGGCCAACTTAAATGTCATTTCATAGGAAATTGATTTTAGTGAATGCAATTAAATGTAAGGTATTAGACGACCTCCAACACAGTGTTGGGCTGCTGCTGTTTGTATTATGTGTGCATGTGTTAAACAGAGCACCAAATAAAAGGATCTCAGCAGCAGTACTCAGCTGTGTTTGAAGAACGGCTGTAATCTAATTTGCTGAGTGGAGAGTGATGATTAGTCCCACTGCTGTAAAGCCCACAGCACAATTCAGAGGGGATCTGAGATCACACTTTTGCCTCTCCACACTGATCCCCAGCATGAGCCAAGAGAAAAAACTAATTCACAAGCTCCTTATGCAGCGCTCCCTTCTGAAGAGCTCTCAGAGCTGCTGAGGTTTAATTGGTTAGTATTCATTTGTGTCTCATTGAATGTTTGATTTACTTAATTGTATTTTTAAATAAAATAATAAATTTTGTTTCTATTTTGCATTTTTTGTATTTTATTTTATTGTTTGCTTTGTTTTATTGCTTTATTTTGTTTTGCTGTTTTGTTTCATCCCCATTCACCTACATATACTATGCTCTAAAACAGTGTTTCTCAACTGGTGGGTCACGACGACCTTTTTGAGTGGGTCGCGGAGTTTGCGGTCAAAGGAACAACAAAAGCTTAATTTTTAACATATTTTGCTGATACGACTTTTATTTTGAAATGCGCGTGCTAAAGTCCTACCGTTTGACATGTGAAATTTCATTTTATTATAGCAACAAATATGGCGAAGCACAAGTATGACCCTGAATATGTAAAATATGGATTTACATACGTATATTGACGACAAAAAGGGCTTGAAACCTCAGTGTGTTTCAGTTGTGAGGTGCTCTCACAAGAGAGCATGAAACGATCTGAATTAAAACAACATTTAGAAACAAAACACCGCGGCTGCAAAGACAAACCCTGTGGAGTATTTTCAAAGACGACTCCAGGAGCTGAGGGCATCACAAAAGCGCCTAACATCTTCGTGTTCAAAACAAGTACAGGCACTCCGCGCATCTTACTGTGTAGCTCACCGTGTAGCAAAGGCCAAGAAAGCCCACACAATAGCAGAAGAGTTTCTCTTACCTGCGGACATGGACATGGTCAGAGAGGTGCTGGATCAATATGCAGCAGATAAGCTGAAGACCATACCATTGTCAAATGATACCATTTGTCGGCGCATTGAAGTGTTGAAGGCCTATGAATTAGTCCCCGAGGTGTATAGGCAGAAGTTTTCTCATAAGTCTTGGTGATTTTCTTACAATTTATCTGTCGTAAGTTAAGTAAATAGGGACACTACTTGTGTATGTTTTAACAATTAATGAGAAATAAATTTGCTTAATTCAAGTTCCTAAAAATTTGGGTCACGGCTTGATGACCATGTAAAAATGTGGGTCCCATGCCAAACAAGTTGAGAACCACTGCTCTAAAAGTATGTACTCTATGCTATACTATGCTCTAAAAGAAACATTAAAGTGTGACAAACATGCAAAAAACTAAGAAATCAGGGGGCCAACACTTTTTCACACCACTGTATATATATATATATATATATATATAATTTTACGTGTGTAGCAGAAAAGTATAGCAAGTTTATGGGGGAAAATGTGTCTTTTAAAAGAACCATTTTTAGTTTTATTTTGTTTTTTTTATTTTCTTGTTTTGTATCCTGTTTTGTTGTTTTGTTTTATTTTGTAATTTTGTTATGCGTTTTATTTTTGTTTTGTTTTGCTAAATTATTTTGTTTTACTCTTTTGTTTGGTTGAATTTTTATTTCATCCCCATTCACATACTTATACTATGTCCTTAAGGTATGTACTTTTATTATGAAAAAATTTACATACTTATGAGTGTGTATCAGAAGAGTAGGCAAGTTTTAGAACATATTTGCATCTTTAAAGGACATTTTTGCCACATACTTTCGTGCATCCCATCACCATAAACTGGATTGTCAACCATATTTTTCCCATACTGGAAAAGAAAAGATGTGCCCACAACTGGCAGATCAGTGTACTATTCATGCAGAGAACTCTCCTCGTGCTTTTGCATAATGATGCTTTTAAAAATGAATGGACAAGCATATCTTTATAAAAGTTCACAATGTTGTTGCAGATTAAATATTCTTCCATCAGGTTAAATATTTATTATTAATCACTTAAATCCCTTTATCTAAATTGCTTTACTTAACTGTTGGATATGCACATCTGCCACGTGTTACAAAGCACAATGGGTTGTGTGCAATATTAGCCATTACAGTGTGTATGAATCTGCACTTCAAATTCCTACTAGAAATAATAGACCATCCGGGTAACCTTGGGATACTAATTTCTAGATGTTATGATTAGGAACACACTAATTCTTATTTTTAATATTTAGGGCAGATGTTATGTGAATTGGGACACAGCATTTATTTGGTTTTGTTTTGTTTCTGACAGCTAATGCTTCTATCCATGTTATATTGTACACAAACAAACTTGCCACATAAGCACTCGGATATTAAATTTGAAATATATAATCTGAAGGAGAAAAAAAGAACAGAAAAATTAGAGTACAATGTAGTGGTCGACCGATATGGGTTTTTAGACAGCCGATGCCGATATCTTGGAAAGCAGGGTGGCCGATGGCCGATAAAATTTTATTTATTTTAATTAATATTTAAGAAATTTGAAATCATTTGAAAATGGATTAAAAATAATTTTGTAAAATAAACATACTTGTACTTTAGAAGACAAAGCATTTTTCACAAATAAATATTTAATAAATATCTAACTGAATAGGAAGTAAACAGTGTAACCAAGAGGGCACTCATTTTTTGACAGCCGATGCCGATATCTTGGAAAGCCGGGTGGCCGATATACGATAAAATTTTATTTATTTTAATTAATATTTAAGAAATTTGAAATCATTTGAAAATGGATTAAAAATAATTTTGTAAAATAAACATACTTGTACTTTAGAAGACAAAGCATTTTTCACAAATAAATATTTAATAAATATCTAACTGAATAGGAAGTAAACAGTGTAACCAAGAGGGCACTCAGTATTCTGGGAAGTTTGTGTGCATTGGGAATCATATATATATATTTTTTTTTTCAAATAAAGCCAAGGAAACACTCATTTTACATACAGCACACAATGACAATGACATGAATATGACAGTGGGCAAAAGCATAAAGTGCAGCATAATTTGAAATCATGAGTTTAGTTTGTCGATCGCGCGTCTCCAGTGAAGCTGAACTCTCCTCCTGTCAGCATTCAATTCGCACGGACCGACCGTCACACAGAGAACACGCGATCATGCAGGATACAAATGCACACTTCACAAGATCTCAACTAGATTCGACTAAGTCTGCAAGGTTTTTGAAATTACATGTTCATTAGTCATTCAAAGATTTGTTTAAATTATATTAATGCATATTTGCTGAATGCTGACGGCAAATGAGAAAGTATTATAATGTTTGCCTTTCTATTACTAATAATATTAAAGCAATCGTTATAATACTTTTTTGTATACATTTTAATTCCTTTGTTTAACAGTTCTATCTGATTATTAGATAGACTTATCCATATTAGACAGAACTGAACGACGACAGAAAACAAGAGGGAGAATGTGAGCACTGTGTGTTCAGGCGCTGCAATCTCAGCAATCTCGAACACATCGACCAAACAGAAAAACCTATCGGCCGATGCCGATATTTGAAAAATGGCAAATATCGGCCGATATATCAGCCTTGGCGATATATCAGTTGACCACTAGTACAATGTCCTTCCTCAGCACTTTTGTGCAACTGTTCAGGAGAATTACGTAATCTTTTGCAAACCTCTCTGGCTCACTCTGTCTTTCTGCATCTCTAGATTTTTAACCCTGTGGAAATAGAGGCAAGTCAAGACTAATATCAGTGTGTGCGTGTATGTCAGTCTCATCTGGTGAGGGTTATTGAGGGCACGAGGGGAATCACAGTGTCTCTTCAGGGACGTCATTAGGAAAAAAATGAGGAGAAGATGAAGAGAAGAGAGGGATGATGTGAAAAAGATAAGTGATCACAGTATAAAGATGATACAAAACTAGGCCTAGATCTTTACATTTTCCAAAAGACGAAAATCTCAAAACCAATCACTTAAAAGGTAACAGCACATCTCTTCAACAAAACTCTGCAAGATGATTTAAGTGTATGTGTGTTATATTCTTATGGTTACAAGAAATAAAAGTTGGTAAACTGTTTGTCCAATGTACACAGCACCCCTTACCCTCAGCATGAAATACAGTAACAGTGAAGCCTATAAAAGATGAACAAAATGAGAGGAGGGGTTGAGAGGAAAAAGTGGGGTGGTGACAGACAGTTTTGCCATCTGTTCTTTTCTGTAAAGATGAGACCAGAACACACACACACCTCAGAACATGCGGAGCACAAATATCAATTCACTTACGACTTTAGTAATCGATACAAACACTGTATCGAGAGCACTTGATGCCAAGTGGCCAAAACACACACACGCACACTCATTATACAACACATGAGCTAATAGTGGCAGAGAATATTCCAATCAGTCTCACCATCACAGCGTTAAATTGGAATTCCTCTCCATGGAAGCATCTCATCTGAGGAGCCAGAAGCTGTTTAGCAGAACAGACACATCTATTTTTCACAGTGTATTCAACTCTTTCTCTCTCACACATCATCACTAGATTCACTTTCTTTCCATATCTCCCTCCATTCTTACTCGTTTTGTCTTTCCACTGGATCAGGGCTCTGCTGATGCCTGTATCATGTGGTTGTCTGTTATGCTTTGAATAGCGCTGATGTAAACATGTCATCGATGTAATGTTATCTATCTGTCTGACATTAACAAGGTTCTGTTTGAAAGTGTAAGAGTGACTTGAGATAGTCTTGGAAGCATCAGAACAAACAAATGAGTAATGTTTTACACCACATGCCATCGTTTTTCAGCAAAATAAGTTTATGAATGGTGTTCAAAGTTACATAATAGCTGTAAAACTTCCATCTCAGACTGGCAAAGGGTTATCATTCACTCAGAAGCCCTTAGCAACCACAAAGCAATGCCATGGCGACAACCCAGAACACATTAATGACAAGCACCACTCATATTATTTCCAGAAAATGTATCTAGTTGTTTTGCTTATTCCTTCAATTCATTGCTCTAATACACCTCTAAGAAAATCACTGTTCTTTAGCAACCACCATTTTAGTAAATTTCCACAATGTTGGGCTAAACTTTCTTTAGTAACCACAATGTTGGGCTAAACTGGACAAAAACAAAAGAAGAGGCTGTGCAGGTGATCTGTTCATCTGTAATACCACAATAATAAGGCCATTTATACAACAAACGGGCTGTTTTAGTAATATTATTGAACTTGGCTGGGTCCTGCAAGCTTGAACATAACAAGCAGAGGAGGCTGAACCTCATGCAGAGATTTGAGAAGATCTAAAAGGTCAACAGGCTGCTTGAGTCTCTAATGCACTCCAGACTGCATCGTTAAACAACACCTGAACCCATGAGAGGAGAGAGAGCGAGAGAGAGAGAGAGAGAGAGAGAGAGAGAGAGAGGGAGGGAGAATAGAGTGTTTTTCAATGTTATTCAAACACACTGGAGGAGAAAACAAAAGTTTACCTCAATTTTATGTCTGTATTCTTTTTGCTTGTGTATTAAAATGCAGGGTTGTTGTACAGAATTTACTGAAAACTTTACAATTCACACAATTAAAACTATTGTAACATTCCTTGTAAGTTATTTAACAATAAAATATTATTATACTAGATTATTATTATTAGAGTGAACAAAACTTCACTGAACACAGTGCCTTCTATCCAATAATCGTAATAAACTTTGTAACTTTTGATACAAAACAAAAGCCTGAGCTTTCAAATTTTCATCACAATTTTATAATTCAAACAATGTTGTTTTGATGCCTTTTAGTATGACATGACAGATCACTGTAAGCCTCCTAATTTCGAGCAGCATGTGTCATCTCAATTTTTACTACGATTTTCTTGCACAAAATAAACATGAATGAATATTAGAGGGCATGTTGAAGAAATAGTACAATTTAGTGAAATATATAATGTTTCATGTAATAATATTACATATTTATTATATTTTTCCATAACCTGTTGTCTTCATTATTTAATGTATCTTTGAATAAATCTGTCATGAAAACAAGCCACCATTTAAATGTCTATATTTCAAAAACAAATTGAAGTAGAAACAATTATATCATTAAAAAATTTATATTAAAATGGCCTTTTATGCAAGTTATGTTCATACACAGCTCAATTTGATATATAACTAAATTTGATTAATTTATTGATTATTAAAGGGGTGGTTCACTGGGTTTTTTCTAGGCTTGATTGTGTTTATGGGGTGCAGTCTAACATGTGTTAATGCTTCGTTTTTTTTAAAAATGCATTATTTTTCACATAATTTACCTTTAGCTTCGTAACTTTGCAGATATTGTTTATGCTCAAACAGCAACATTACACACTAACTAACGTTAAAAAAGTAAAATCGCAATGAACCACCCCTTTAAATAAACTTTATTTTCAGTTGCATTTTTCAGTAAAATAAAAACTTGAATATTGGCTTTTGTGTTTTGATTAAAAAAATAATTTCAGTGCATTGCAAACAAACATATGCATCTTTCGTGAACGTACATAAAAACAAGTTAAAAAATTACTGTTTGTATCTGAACAATAAACGATCACTTAAAACCATTTGTTTTGCTTTGTTTTGTTTTGCTGTTTTGCTTTGCTTTGTTTTGCTTTGTTGTGTTATGTTTTGTTTTGTTTGAGTTGTTATACAAGTTGAATGAAATGTATCAATGTTGTTTACTGGAACCTTTTTGTTCTCTGCTGAGATAAAAAGGAAAAAAGTCTGTTTATGAATAATCCAAAGCATTGTCTATTAGGGATGTAACGATTACCGGTTTGACGATAAATCGTGATAAAATACCCCACGGTTAGTATTTCCGTTTCATATTTTAATTATCACTATAACCGTATTTGTTTACCGCGATTTGAACAATGTTATTGTTTTAGTTATGCAAACAAAATCTCATTTTATTTGTTGTTTGTTGATTTTAAATGTAAAACTTGGTGAAATGATTTGTGTGTCAGTACTTTTTGAACATTTCCAGCACATTTTAACAATACCGTGATAATACTGATAACCGTGATCATATTGGTCACTATAATCGTGATAAGAAATTTTCATACCGTTACATCCCTATTGTCTATACAGTATACGATACATGTGTGACTCCTTTGAAAGGTTACAAAGATCAGGTAGTATTTAAGTACTACTACAGTCCACTAAGTTTTTTCTGGAAAACAGGTCTTTGTCAACTTGACAGAAGAACATTGACACTTACAATTCTCTGCTATTTATTCAACAAATCCATATTCAGCAATAAGAACTATACGGTAACACTAGGTAAAGAGTAAAGAACAGCACACTAGGTAAATGGTAAAGAACAGCAGGCTGGAGATGGCCTAACCTTTCAAAGGTCCTGACAACTCAACAATGGCATATAAAAGGCTTCTTCTCAATATAAGAACACTGATTGGATCGAAGCAGAGAAAGAGGGAGAGAAAAAGAGACATAAAATGACAGGGATGCTCCTGAGATTATGTGAAGCAGGCCTGCACCCAAGAAGATAAGTGATGTGTTGTAAATACCATATGCAAGCACCTCACGCTGTCGCCACGGCAACAGTCACGCGCATCCCCCATATGTCCTAATTATTCAGATTCTCCTGGATGGAGATGACATGACTCTTCAGTAATTACTTGAACGAGTTTCCCAGAGATTCCACCACTTGGTATGAGCCGGACGACAAAGCGAAGTGCGTAAGAGAGTGAGAGAGATGTCTGTTTAAATCACAGTATGAACACATCCTTCACCTGCTCAGATTCAGTCTGAAGGCTTCCCATTTTTGGTCACCCAGCTTCCAAAGCACACCACACACATACCGTAAATATAAATATATTAGTTAATATAGGCCTTCTTAAACAAAGCAATGCGTTTGTGTAAGAAAAATGTCCATATATACAACATTATAAACCGTAATCTCTAGCTTTCGCTAACTGTGTCCAGACTCCCTTACATTCAATTCAATTAAGTATGCAGTGAATGTATCCACTATCCAAGTCAAACTATCCATAGAACCTGAACAGGTCACATATAGGCATCCCCACAAAGCTGTTTTAAACAGACCAGAGACAAAAAGTCACAATCGTATAGTCATAAATTTATGATAAGATCTAAAACCTTCACGTTAACGTTGCAGCACCGGCAGCGCTCCGAGCATCATAATTACACTGAGTGATGCAATGTCATGGGGAACTTGAAGTTTGAAGGGCTTTTAATTAGAAGGATTTAATTATCCTGATTACAGGAGTACAAAACATGCCAGGCAATCAAGGGGAAAATGTCAGTTAACATATTAAGTTTTTGACATCAGCCTGAGGTGAAAAACTCTTAAAGAATTCTGCAAACTTGAGCTAGTTCACCTCAAAACAAAACAAAACAGAACTAACAATAAAGTATAGACAGTATTCAGAAAAAGCAGTAATGTTGCCTTAATTGCTTAAATCATTGTGTATCAAACCCATCGGTTTAACATTAACTAGGGATGGACACTAATTCAACATCAATATATATATATATATATCGCAATTTTAAAATGTTTTCAATAGTGGTGATATGATTTTTAAACACATTTCTGATATTTCAATATAAATTAAGGGTTTCTCATACATTGATTTATTTGTGGCAGCCCGCCAAAACATCAACACTGATATTTTACTGATATTAACTTTGTTAAATAAACATAAGCACTGGACGTTTCAAAATCAAAACACGGCATGGGTGTTTTATATGAACGTATCTTTGAAGGGAACTGATTGTCTTCAGAAAAGTTTTGCTGGCATTTTAATTTTATCTGATAAAGCAGCGTCTATGAGCTCAGCGCTGCTTTGTATACAGCCGTTAGCGGGGAAGCCGCTGTTTTTGCTGCTCCAAAAGTGCCTCCTGCTGGCAGAGAATGAATTTGCATTTTCAATAAGCCCGTCTCCAGTTTTTGTTGTTGCTCACTCTTTTTTCAGTTTTCTACAGCAACTCTGAGCACTTTTCATATTCTTTATCCTGGCTGAAGCACTTTTGTTTCAATCTATAAGAATAATCAGCCTATGTTATAGTTTAAAGTTAAAGATATTAATATTAGTAAGATGAGTCTGAGAGTCTTATGTTTATTTGATGCTGATTTCCCATTTCTTGTTTGTATGAAGGCTAAATACAAATAAAAAGTGAACATTAATTTATTTGTAAACAATATTTGAGCATTGTTTGTTTGTAATATCGATATCGGAATTATATCGTATCGACTGAAATCAAGAAATATATTGTGATATAAATGTTGGCCATATCGTCCAGCCGTAACATTAACCAAACAAAAACACAAAACAAAAATCAAGCAAACAACAGAAAAAAATACAAAGCATACCAAAACAAAACAAAAAAAAAAGTCTTAGTAGGTGAGTGGCTGGGTGACGTCATCAGGCTGATCCTTTCTCTAACACAGGCTAAATCTTAACACCCACTGGGCAGCCTCAATGAGTGTTTATGGGAGTACTGGAAGAACCTGCAGTGCTTGACTTCACTTTTGTACTTACTGAAAAAAATGGGAAGAAAAAATAGAGGGGTATAGAGCAAGTGGGCATGTTGCATAATAACTGCATAAAAGGCTTGTCAGCAATGTTCCTCTCATAGAATGCAGTGCTGTCGTCTGTCAATGCAGATCGGTCATTACAGACAGACCTCAGAGAACTCTGATGATGTAAGATACACAGTTCACGACCCAGATATGTGTCACAAAGCAAGGCCAGACACAACAGGTAAGTGCAAAACAGGATGGTTTATTGACTGGGTAAGTGGATGACTGGAATAGGTGAGTGAAAGGCAGGTGAAAGTCAACACAGTGAAAGGTTCCAGGGTGCTTATCTGAGTTCTGACGGAGAGGATCGTATGCCGGTTACGTTGGAGATCGTGGAGCCGTTTCCACGGAGTCGTTGGAGGATCGTGGGAGGAACAGCAGGTAATCCGTTCTAGGAGAATTTGGCAGAGAGAGTCCAGAGTAGTTCGTAGGAGTGAACGGTAGACCGGACAGTGAGTGACTGTGATGTGTGTGTATTTGTAGTGTGGCTTGATTGGTGACAGCAGGTGCGGGTGATCAGAACTCAGGTGACTGTGATCGGGTGATTATCCGGGCTGGTGACTGCAGTGACTGTGATGAATCCCTGACAATATGTCTTTTTAACCATGCTCAAATACCACCAGCGATAGGTCAGGAAAACACAAAAACCGAGAATACTGGCTGCCATTTAATTTGCGAAGTGTATCCATATTGATTTAGAAGGATCCAGTTCAAGTCAGTGAACAGCGCTGGCTTGACATGCAGTATTGATTACGGGGTCACTGGCTGACAGCTCTTCCACAGGCAGCATTTAATATGGTCATGAATTTCATTCAAAAGCTCCAAACATTATCCAGTGAACCCAGTGTAACGGATAGTTTGCAATTCTAATAAGAGTGAATACATCTCCACATGGTTCTCAGGGGAAAGTCAGAGTTGTTTTAGCGTGTTGTGAGTATCTTTCTGACAGCAGCTGTACACACGCAGGCTGTGTGAATTAAATAACATAAATTATCTGGAGCAGAGGTGTTTTTCATGTGAAGGCAAAGAGATTGTGTTTGTATCGTCTCTCGTTCGCTGTATACAGGAGAAAGCACACATTAAATCAGTGTCTACACGGCGCCATACATATTTCCGTCTCCACAGATTACTGACGTGAATCAATTTTTCTCAGCCATGAAATCTTGTTTCATATCAGCCTGGTACCAAACGCAGACATGTCAATCAATCTCTGGCAGTATGAGAGATGAGGGAGCAATGGATGGATGGAGACCAGAAGTCCTTCAGAAGTCCTTAAGCGGAGTCAGTCAAACTCCCTGTTGATTGTGTTTCCTGAAGCGGTGTAACCTACAATGTTTAACGTTCAACCACTTTTAAAAAAACAAAGCATTACCTTATGAAAGAAATGTTGACATACAGTATATGTGAACACAAGCCTGAATCTACATTGTTCCACACTATATTCAAATGCATGTCTCATGATTAAAACATGACTAAAATGTAACAACAGCAAGGAAAAGAGTGCTGTGTGTGTGTGTGTGTGTGTGTGTGTGTG
>NW_015650691.1:821502-837631 GCF_001515625.1 Sinocyclocheilus rhinocerous | reverse complement strand
ATTGAAAATCTGAAATAGCACAAAGTTTCCTGTGAGGGGTAGGTTTAGGGGTAGGGTTGGTGTAGGGCAATAGAATATACGGTC
Source organism: Sinocyclocheilus rhinocerous (assembly GCF_001515625.1). Taxonomy (NCBI): domain Eukaryota; kingdom Metazoa; phylum Chordata; class Actinopteri; order Cypriniformes; family Cyprinidae; genus Sinocyclocheilus; species Sinocyclocheilus rhinocerous. The sequence goes on along the minus strand of NW_015650691.1, from coordinate 837,547 downwards.
TGTACAGTAGAAAAACCATTACGCCTATGGGATGTCCCCACTTTTCACAAAAACAAACCTGTGTGTGTGCGTGCGTGTTTGTTTATGAGGGAGAAAGGGAGAAAGATATTCTTAAAATATGAAAGTGAGGTGGGAGAATACCTAGATTTGCATTTCCAGAAGGAAATACCAGATCTCACAAGGCAGCAGGAGAATAAATGTTAATAAGTTTATGTTTTGAGGCTCGGCTTCGGCATAAACAAAATAACACACCAGAGCTGCTTTACCACTGATGAAGACGAAAAAGAGAAGAAGAAGAAGGTGAACAAGAAGGAGAAGGTGGATGACATGAATGAGATGATGAAGAATAAGGAGAAGGAAGAGAAGATGATTAAGAATAATAAGGATAGTAAGAATAATGAGAAGGAGGAGAAGAAGAAAATGAGGAAGAAGAAGGAGGAGGAGAAAGAGGAGAAGGTGGATGAAAAAGAGGAGAAGGAGGAGAAGATGAAGAACAACAACAAAGAAGAGAGAATAATGAATAATAAAAAAGATGAGAAGAAAAAGACAAACACAAAGAAAGGCATGAATAAACATGGAGGGTGTGAGCTGTAATCGTGCCATTGGGGATCTCTGACATTGATCGGCTGTCTTCAAAGCAGATTAGTCTGGTGTGGAAAGATGAATCTATAGAACATGAGCATGTGGCTCTGATATTAACTTAACAGATTGAAGACAAAGACTGATCTCCCCATCAAAGCTTCTATTAGAGAGAGCCTCAAAGTTCAAAGCTGAGCAAAAAATCATAGCTACAGATCATTAGATAAGCATCACCATTACTTGATGTGATTATGATTTTGACCTGGTGGACAATAATACTTTCTGAAGGAGGGACCCAAGCCATCATAGAGACTTAGAGATGTATTCTTTTTACCTTCTAGTATGTAATCACCCAGAACACCCTCTGACTAATGACTAAAACATGCAAGGCTGGAAATTATTGGAGGTACAAGAGGAGAGAGGAGAACCACAGTGGTGAGGTTGCTCTTCATGGCCATCCCTCCTCTCATCCTCCTCCTCCCCACCCCTTTCTCCTCTTTTCCTCTTGACTGGCCTGAATGCTTAATCACGCCTCGTCTCCCCGGTGGAGTAAAAAGAGGCCGGAGGTCCCCATTGGCTGAGCCGTCTGGTGTGTGGTCTGTGATGCTGTGCTCTGATTGGTTAACAATCCGAGGGCAGAGTTAAGAGGTCCCCAGTTACCAGCCGAGAAGGGCAGGGCAGGGCATGCCTTCAACCATGACAACACACACACACACACACACACACACACACACACACATGCTCCTCGGTGGACAAAGAACCAAAAGGCATATGAGATCTAATTATGCATACATATAACATAAATGTAATGCTTAAACATGTCATATTTCACATTTTAAGCTCAGAACTGCAAATAAATCAACAGCCACTTTTTGTCTCTTCAGTCAAAAATTATTTTAACCTCAATTTGCTATTTTAAAACAGAGGTTTACTTAATCCATTTCCATTAAGACTACATTAATAATTTTCGCTGATGTTAATGTAAAATTGCATAAACTGGGCAGGGATTTGTAGTTCCCAGCATGCTTTGTAGAGGACTGGATGGGGAGAATGAATATTGAAATTAGTGTTTTATTTTGTATGTGTTCATGTATGTGTTTATTTGTATGTGTTCATGATACAAGTTCTAATGGTCGGTTGTTAGACTGGGTCAGTGTTTCCCATTCATTAACTAGACTGTGGCGGCCCATCTTGGATGACATCGGGGTGTGTAAATTATCAAGTTCTTCATTGGAGTGACACTGGTTGATATCAAGCTAAACATCCAGCCTTCTATGGATTCATGTTTTCCAGAAACCAAACAGGTGCCTGGAGCTGTTGCACTCACTACAGCAGAACGTGACTTGAGCATGAAACTAAGGGGGAACTACAGAAACACCAACATCAAATCAGTGCAGCATTATGTAAGAGCAAAAGAGCGACTGTTTCTAATTAGAACAGTTCTTTAATTTCTGTAATGGGTATCTTTCCTCTCTTTCTCTCTCTGTGCCTAAGAAGTCATTAGACTAACTTCATTCATTGTTTATAAATTATTAATTAAAAGCCAAATAATGAAAGTGAATGGGGATCCAAAATGACAAAGAGCGCCATAAAAGTATCATAAAAGTGGTCCATAGAATTTGTGAGCTACATTCTAAGTCTTGTGAAACAAATTTAACCTAACCTCACTATACAACTGCAAGCAGAACTTACACGTTAAGTCTTTGTCATGCAACGTATGCACCTTTACTCATTTCAAGCTGATCTATTTAACTGAAGAGCGTAACTGAAGACCTCATCAGGGCATCAAGAGGGTCACACTAGAGCCATTGAGCTCAAACATCATACACAAGTGCTTCTCTCCTAAAAACTGTTCTTAGACCATGTGGCTGGAAATGGTGTGTCTTGTTCTTGTGCAGTGTGAGTGGGATCCAGAACAGCAGCTCACTCCCTGCTTCAACAATCCCCTTTACAGCTCTACAGTAAACCCAGGAAAGCCATCTCTCATAAAGACTTCACTGCCCACAGGCATCCATGAGAACAGAGCTCAAACAAAATGAAGGCTGACATGGCCACAGTACACAAACTAAACACAGAGACAGCCTCTCAATAAATGAAAGGAAAATATTGTGTTAAATTGTATTGTATTAAATACTGTATTAAAACCCAAATACAGGAATGATGGAGATCTATGGACGCCACTGCATCGTTTCAAATGTTACTTGAGCAGCAAAGTAGCCTATTTGAATGATTTCTGAAGGATCATGTGACACTGAAGCCTGCAGTAATGCCTGCTGAAAATTAAGATTTGCATCACAGGAAACTAAATTGCACTTTACAATATATTAAATTAGAAAATTAGTTAAATCAGTTGTTTCAAATTGTAATAATATTTCACAATTTTCAAAAACTCCTTTCAAAAACTTTTTTTTTTTTTAAATCATAACCCCAAACTTTTGGCCAATTGTGTATATTTAATCCAAAATATTTCACCTAAAATAACAAAACAATCAACAATTGAAACACTTACTGGACGGTTATAATGAATTATTCAAATGTTCTTCTATGAAAGCATGTGCTGCTGAATTCAATTTCAATGTGGCACATTTACATCTACAGTTCTAATAAACATCATCAACAGATAAATTATTATTATTATTATTATTATTAATGAAAGCAATGTTTTTCCTTTATTTTTCTTTGTCTTTAAAACTGTATTCGTGTAATAAAAATAAAGACTTTTTAAAAAAACTGTATTTTTTATTTTATACTCTGCTTCACATCAAGCCTAAAAACTCAACTCAAAAACACCTTCTTTTAGACCCCTGACCCCTGCACACCTCTCAAATCACTGTTGAGAGCCTCTCCAGTCAGCAGGATTACACAGACTCTAGTGCTCATCCACACACTTGACATCCAGCTTTAGTATTGCACTTGTGCTCTTGTCTAGCTGCTTTGGTAAATGCCACTAGCACAGTATGTGCACATTCTTGTAAGCTAGTTTGCTGATAAAATGTCCGTAAATGTCAATGTCCCTCCTGTAGTATTAGGTATGTCTCTCTCACTCTCTCTCTCTTATGTACACTCTTAAAAATAAAGGTGCTTCAAAAGGTTCTTCAAGCGATGCCATAGAAGAACCATTTTTGGTTCCACAAAGAACCATTCAGTCAAAGGTTCTTTAAAGAACCATCTCTTTCTTACCTTTTTATAATCTGAAGAACCTTCTTTCGCCACAAAGAACCTTTTGTGAAACAGAAAGGTTCTTCAGATGTTAAAGGTTCTTTATGGAACCATTTAGACAAAAAGGTTCTTCTATGGCATCATGAAGCACCTTTATTTTTAAGAGTGAGAGCTCTTCTGATGCTCATGTATAGTCACATGAGAGCAACTGTGCTCAATATTGATGTGTGCCTCTGAAACTAAATGACACAAAGGGGATTATGATGAGTATTGTGGATTACAGGATGATAAAGATGGTTGTATGAAACAATTTACATGGGAGAGTCTTGCTAAGATTATTATATGGGACTGAATGACACATAAAATCATGTGGTTTATTGATAAGAGGTGTGCTAGTGCTTATTCTAAGTAAACAAATTAGCAATTTCACCGACAAGACTCTAGAACAGTTAAGGTAAGTCACATTTCAGATAAATTTTGTGTGCTAAAAAGGTCAATTGTCTACTGCCACACATTTACAGTGCATTTGACTCACATTTTCATCAAAATGTACAGAGTGCTTTTCAAAAAGGGGTTTTTATTGTATAAAAGGGTTTGATTACAAGAAGGGAAAAACACTCCCAGAGAGCAGGAAAATGTAGAAGAGTGTGTCAGTCAGTTACTGTATATTACAGCATCACGACTAAAGCTCTACAGAGTGCTCAACTCACTCCAGATAACACACATAAAACCAATATGATAGCTGGGAGACTCTAAAGGAGAGGATTTGAGTGTGAGAATGTGTGTGTTTGTGAATCTGACACACAACAGGACTTCAAAAAAGATGCAGATATACAGGAAGTGACAGGAGGAGGGAATATCTCGGTGAGAGAGAATAATCCCACGAGACGCATGTTCTACCAGCCTGATTCGGTCTAACAAAGAGAGTTCGACCACAGCTGCTGGACCTGAACACACACACACACTCGCCACATCAATGTCTGACTAAGTTTACTGCCTCTCGACCACTCTGAACAGAGGAAACCATGACAACCGAGCAGAGAAAGAGTGTAGAGGAGGCAGGAGATGATATCAGCCAAAATGCTGTGAGGAGGTGGAAGAGAGATCCACAGAGATCAACTGAATATATGGCTTTAATAACCAGAATGAATCAATTTACATTCCAGAGACAGAGCTGAAATTAACAGATAAACAAACTGATGAAGAGATACATAAATACAATGATGACTAATGTATTTTATTTTTATGCTTTCGTGAGAAAAAAATCTTGCAACTTGAATTCCCCATTGACATGTTATGAAAATATCAAATACGATTATATTTGCTGCTGTTAATATACTCTCGCTAATACTGATATTAGCCTCTATGGAAACATCATGTCATTTGAAATGTACATCCTTTATTATGCAAGAAAGCCTTTTAATGTTTAATAACGCCCATAAATTATTAAATGGCTGTACTTTTTTCTTTTTTAACAAGGCTGTACCTTCAGCACTGAACAAAAAAGGTTCAAACAATAAAAACAGTATCAGTCAAAGCAAATCCAAAAACACTGTTATTACTGTTTCAAAGCAGTTAATGAGGCTTGTTAGTGTATGTTAATGAGTGCAGGGGTAATTTGTTAAAGAGCTCATGACTGACAGAGACTGAGGAGGGCTTTGATTTGGGTTTGTGCTTTTAATGGTCTCTTCACTGGTAAGGTCATCAAAACCAGACAAAAGCTGAATGCATCCTCCTGAAGAGATGTTTTACCCCTGTGAGGTAATTTAGCTCTGAAAATATCTACATATCAGGGGCTGAATTCTCTTTATGAATTCTCACTCACTCTTTTGTTCTCTTGAAATCTTCCTTTCACTCTATTTTAATTCAATGTAGTGTAGTAATTTAATATTTACTATTATTACTTAATGTAGCAATTTACTAGGGTGACCAGAAGTGTGCATATGTTTTACCACTGGGGATGTAAAGAAATTTTAAAACAAGCCCCAAATTAAATAAATAAATAACACAAATAAAAGAAATCTCTTCATATAAACAAAATAAGACTTCTCAATTGTCTGTGCTCTCTCCATTTAAAATGAGAGGCAACCACTGCATTTTAATCATGATCCAAACAAAGATGCTGCATACATGCAACATGAGCAGTTTTTAATCTAAATTACATTGTATAATTTCAAAATTTGAAACAAAAACAGATTGGTTTGACTTCAGTTTTGTGAAACTATACATTAAAACTATCTGCATGAAACAGAAACAGCAGACGAGCTGAATGAGACGCAGATTCACTCTCTGCCAGCAGGTGGCGCTTAAAGCATTTCCTTGGTTTCTGCTGTAAACAAAGCAGCACTTATGAACTTTAATATGCATTATACAGAAGCAAGATGAAAAGAAAAAATACCATCTAAACTTTTCTAAAGACAGTAAGTTCCCCTCAGACATACATTCATATAAACTCTTACCCCTAATTGAATCGCGATTTGTTTAGCATCTCAAGCGATTTGAACCGGCTCGCGGTTAATCGTTACATCCCTATTTACCACAGTAGAGAAAAATAAAACAAACATGCAAATGGAATAGGAATTATTTTATATATACAATTAGAATAAATCAATGAAATTAAATAAAACAAAATGAACATAAAATAAAACAAAAATGACAATATATTTTTTAAATAAATATTTTCATTTTTGTTTTATTTTATGTTCATTTTGTTTTTTAAAACATTTTCATAATTAAAATTGATCTACTTGTAAATAATGCTTTGTATTTATAAAATAAATGTATTTATTAAAAAAAGTACAAATGTTAAAAATATATAATAGAGAAATACACACACACACACACACATATATTTTATATATATATATATATATATATATACACACACAAACATTACATTTAAAAAACTATGAATATAAAACATTAATATTATATATATATATATATATATAATTAAATTAAACATTATTAAGTGATAGAGATAAGATTTGTAATAATCTATTTATAATTGAAATAATGAATGTTTTTCCCTACTATAGTGCTCAAAACAGACAAACACATACCATGGCATGAACCATGGTTAGTAAAACAACACTAATCATGCTTCCTGCTTCCTCAGTCCTGAAGCACAGGAGCACTGACATGGTAATACTAGCATGCACTAAACACACACACACACACACACACACAACATGTGAGGGTGTAAACAGGGGAGGATGAGGGGTGAAACTAATAACATCTTGTGGGGCGATTGCCCCTTTTCCTGAATTACCAATTATATACATTATCATACAGACACACACACCGTCACTCACACACAAATCTCACATAATTCAGTGTGAAATTATGGGGTGGGGAGGGTGGTGTTTGCGGTGGATTAGTGCTTTCCTGGTTAACTCAATGGATTCTCTGTAGTGAATGAAATAAGCTCTCCCTCTCTCTCTCTCAGCGCTCCATTACCCCTCCATCCCTTCCAACGTGATCTGTGCGTTTCTGCCAGCCTTTCCTCCATTTAACGTTCTCTGAAAGCCCTTTATGTAACTCAACCTTACAGCCGGAGCAAATGAACGGCAGACTAAACAACCACAACAAGTGCATCTCCTCAGTCCAGCATTACCCACAAACCCCTGCTGACCGCTTCTGCCCACATGACTTCCACCCAGAGATAAAGAGCCCATCTGACTGTAAACAGTCAACACAATATTTGAATATTCATGAGAACAGCATGTACTTTGGGTCTCATACAAACAAATTTGGCTTATTACAGTCAACCATGGAAATTAGGCATATTTTATGTGACAGGAAGTGATAGAGAAGGGTACCTCGAGAAGGATGAGAGAGCGAAAAAAGAAGGAAAAGAGAAAGTAGACAGAGTGAGGAGAAGACAGGCATGAGAAAAGGAAAACAAAAGGTGACAAATGATAAGAGAAAAGAGAGATGAGGGAAGGAAGGAAGAAAAGGAAAATCGGTACCAAGTAAACGAAAAGACCCAGAGATAAAGAGCCCATCTGACTGTAAACAGTCAACACAATATTTGAATATTCATGAGAACAGCATGTACTTTGGGTCTCATACAAACAAATTTGGCTTATTACAGTCAACCATGGAAATTAGGCATATTTTATGTGACAGGAAGTGATAGAGAAGGGTACCTCGAGAAGGATGAGAGAGCGAAAAAAGAAGGAAAAGAGAAAGTAGACAGAGTGAGGAGAAGACAGGCATGAGAAAAGGAAAACAAAAGGTGACAAATGATAAGAGAAAAGAGAGATGAGGGAAGGAAGGAAGAAAAGGAAAATATGTGAGAAGTAAACGAAAAGGTAGAAAAAGACACAAGATGGATAAAAGGGTAAAAAGATGGAAAAGGGAAGTAGAAAGAAGGAAAAGAGAAGGAAGACAGAGATGAGAGTGGGAAGAAAGGGAAAAGAGAGAGAAAAGATAAGGGAAAGAAAGATACAACATAAGACTAGGATGCGGGAAGAAAAAAGGAGGGAAAGTAAAAGGTGAGAAAGGAAGAAAGGAATGAGAGAGGGTATAAGGAAACAGAAGAAAAAGGAAGTTAAGAGAAGGATGAGCAATGGACAAAAAGGAAACAGGAGAAGGAAACAGTGCTGTTTAAGTATCATTTATCCTATTATAGTATTTATTAACATTCTGAATTAGCTGTTATTTTTATGTTTTCAGTTTTAATTTTTTAGTACTTTTTAGTGCCAAGGCAACATTTCTATTTTAAGTTTTTGTTTTTTTTTTATATTAAAAATTTCTACTATTTCTACTTTATTTTATTTCAGCCTTATTTCAACACTGGATGAAAGAAAGGAAGGAAGAAAGAAAGAAAGAAAGAAAGAAAGAAAGAAAGAAAGAAAGAAAGAAAGAAAGAAATTAGATGTACAAGGAAAACAGAAAGAAGACATGAATGAAAATGAGAAGAAAGAGGAGAGGGGTAAAAAGAAAAATGAAGGAAGAGAAAGGGAAAAGACAAGAAAAAGGGGAAGACCAGAAAAATGTGAAGAAAAGGAAAAAAAGAAGGTATAAAGACAAATGACTTGTTTAGTCAGCTGGACTTTTTACAGACAATAAAAGTACTGAAGTAACACTATAGTACAGTGACCTATTAAGAATACCAGGGTACTTTTTTACTTCCATATTGTACTTGGCCTGACAGTCATCACAGATCAAACAGTTACTAAACAACAAACAACAACATGTCTGAGAGCCTAATTCAAAAAGAGCTGAAGATAACAATATTAGCACAAGCAAATTCAGCACAACTCTCTCTCACACACACACACACACGCTGAGGACAGAGGCTTCAGTACATACTGCTGTAAAGAGTGTCTATCCAGGAGAGCCTGGGCAGCTCGCGAGTGCTCAGGTGCTCCATCCCCCCGCCTGCCTTCTCCTCCAGCGCTGCGTCTTCTCCAAACGCTCCCCAGCTCTCTTCACGCACTCTCTCACTCCCCTTCACTCGCCTGATCTCCTTAGTGATTAGAGGGAGCTGGACATATCTGAGTTTGATATATGAAGCCGCTGTGTATTGCTGAGGAGAGATCCACGAGTCAGTGTGTGTGATGGTTTGTACTGCGGCTCCTCACATGTAAGACAACAGGCTGGATCCGCTCGCTGCAAACGGGTGCTATGGGAAGGGAGGCACTCCTACTCCGCTCTCTCTCTCTCCCTCTCGCTCGCTCACTCACTCAATCCTCTTCTCTTCGATCCACTGCCTCGTTCCTGTTATCTTTCATCCTCTCTTTCTTTTTCATTCACTCTTATCTCTAATTAGTGGTGCTTGCTAAGGCAAGTACACTATTACTATTGTTTATGCTTAGGATTAGGGATTGGAACAAATGCTTAATAATATTGAAGTTTGTAACTCAATGCCTGACTTTTGGTGATTTCGATTTTCACTTGGTGGATGGAAAAAAAAATGCTGTGGAAAAAAACCCTAGACTTAAGGTGTGGGCCAAATTTTCATTGAAAGGTTGTGGGCAAAAAGGTCCAATGTCTATGTCGCTTCATACATCATTACATGTTTCTCATTACAGTAAAGTAAAAGGGATACAAAAACAATTTGTTTAAATGTGATAAAATGAAATATTTATATTGTTGCTTACTTATCACTGCAAATACATTCTAAATATTGAATATATTGCTCAGTGTGTATGTGTGTTTACACATTTTGAAGAAAGCAGGAAAGCTAAACCAGAACCACTAACCTCAGGAGAGGAGCGAAAACACTAAACTGGAGGAGAGGAGATGGATGGAGAAACACACGCAGCAGGAGGCTGGTTCAGAGACATGAAAGAGTGAGGGATACAGATAGATGGAAGGAGAGAGGGAAGAATCCACTGAGGAGTGTGTAAGGTCTGGAGCAGATGGGCCGTGTCAAATCTCTCTCTGTCGGTTCCTGTGGCAGCTCATCATCTCATTCTCACTGGTCCTGGAGAGGCTGATGATGCTCATGTTGAGCTCATGCTGTGTGAGATATGCACAAGCATCTCACACAGGCACTCTCTACATACCAGATACATCCATATGAATGTAGGATATGAATGTGCTTCCCATGTGTCCAGGGTGTCATACAGTATATGGATCAAAAAGAGAAACTGTCTATTATTATTGGTTGAATAATGCATTCATAGAAGTATTTCAGTTTCAAACCTGAACAATTTTTTATGCATTTCAAGCTTAATATCAAAATAAGTCTAACAGCATGTAATATAATGTGTTGTGACGTTCAGTCATGTGGTGAGGCATGTATGTTTTTCTGCCATGTCACAGCATTAATCCATCACGACATAGTACACAGATTATAACTGCACTAGTGTAGTTTAGTAATAACTTCAACTGAAACTCAGTTATTAGTTATGATATGTGATTTAAGTTGTTTAAATAACCTTAGTTACATAACTTCCAGTTATCCACATACATTTTATTTTTCCTCCTTATATTTTCTGTTTCTTCCATAGCAAACACCATATGTTTCATTGTGAAAGAAAGAAAGAAAGAAAGAAAGGTCATGCAATATTTTTTCTGCACTATTAAAACACACACATTTTAAATAATATATATGCACACAGTACCATTCAAAAGTTTACATAAATACATAAAATAGCAATATTGTGAAATATTATTCAATTAAAATCAACAGTTTTCTATTTGAATCTATTTTAAAAAGGTATTTGTTCCTGAAACGATAAAACTGAATTTTCCGCACTCATTACTTCAGTGTCACATGATCCTTCAGAAATCATTCTAATATGCTGATTTGGTGCTCAAGAAACATATTTTATCAATGGTGAAAAAAAGTTTAACTGCTTAATATTTTTTCTGTCCAAATATTTCTTACTGATTCCAATGAATAGAACGGTAGTGAAGTTTTATTATCAGCTTTTTTCAGCAGTATTTATTTACTTACTTTTTTTTTTTATTGCTGGCCATAACATCAATTATTGGCTTATCATTATTAAGTCAGAATTTGGACATTTGAGCATCCCTAATATTTCATGCTTATAGAAAATGCATCAGACTTAAAAAAAATAAATAAATAATAATACTATTATCTGAGTACCTCTAATTAAAATTATATACCAAACAAATACAGCTCATCTCAATACACAGTATCATGCTCTTTCATTAGGATGCCTTAATTAATCTCTCTGAACTACAAAGGACCGCTTACTTCACAAGACACATCTCACCCGATCATGTATATAACAATGAAATCAATGTTTACAAGCTCTCCCTTCATTCCACTGATAAAGATTGCCAATTAACTGAGAGAGAGAGAGAGAGAGAGAATTAACTTCATGCATCATGCCTTGGGCAACAAGAAACCCCCATTACAAACCCCTAAAAAGACAGCCCTCTTCCCCCAAACCCCACCCCCACATATACACACAGGGCATGGGTTGTGATAAGCCAGACTGAACAACTTCAATTAGGACACAAAGGCTCTGGGAGGATTCCCCCCCAACCTCTCACAGCAAGCCGCCGGCACTAAACCCAACACAAAGAATACCATCCACACACACACGTACAGTATACTCGCTCATTACAGATTCATACATAAACTGGGCATCTCAGAGTATCCACTTAAACACTTAAGATCTATATATGTGCACAAACTCATAAACGCATAACTCTAATGTCTCGCCAGAGGTCTTCTGAAGTCAGACCGTTAGAAAGGCCCCCAAAGACCCCAAATTAAAGCACTGTCTCTTGCCAAGTGTGTGTGTGTGCATGTGGGCATGTAAACGTGTGCGCTCTATGCTAGCACAAAGCAATCTCTGCACAATCCAGTTGTGTCTATGCATGAGACTATTCAAAGTGCATGAGACTATTCAACTATTCAAAGTGAGACTGTTCAAAGTTAAAACAAAGAGCAGAATAATATAGGTCAAACACACACACACAGAAACAAGTTCTTACGTGTGGTGTGCGTGTGTGTGTGTGTGTGTGTGTGTGTGTCGCTACTTGTGGCAGAGATAAGTAGCAGTTTATCAAATATAGATCTGGCATAACACACACACACACTCATACACACACACACAGCCCTTTGTTTCTGGATGAAGGCCAACAGGACACCAACACAACGGGGGCTTGTGTGAGTGATGTGCTACACAAACTGGGCACAAAAGAAGAATAACATTACATTACGCAGACACGCTCAAGGAAATGTAAAAAAATAAAATTAAATAAATAAATAAATATATATGTATATCAAAACAAAGCAAACCTGTTAAAATTAATATGGTTAGTAATTAATTATTTTGTGCCCTGGTACTAAATGCTGGCTCTGAAAAACAAACTATTTTAATGTTATGGCCGATAACGTGTGGACGCTAGGGCTGGGCTGAAGCAATACTGATGTTTAAACCCCAAAATCAAGCTTCACTTTCCTGCCAAGTTAATGCTGCGTTCCATTTACTGTACCTCAGAAGTCAGATGTCGGAGCTGGGAATGACATCACACCCAAATGGACTGTGTTCCAGTAGAGAAGTCAGAAAACCAAGATGACGTGTCCATTATTAGCACCAGATTTAAAAAACACATAAAAAGCAGTATTTTGTACAGATAATGCCACAGTATCAAGTCCACAAATAGAGGTTGAATAGTACTGTGTTCACCACTGAGCTTATTGAGACACAAACAATCATAAGTGCTAACAAACAATATTACTACTGTTTCTCTTTTGTTGATGCACTGAGCAGCCGTTCTGAGTAGGGTTGGGCTGATAGACGATGCCATCGTCCATCGCCGATGGCTGATAGACATCACGATGTTGAGCCGGCAACCCCAGTCAGTGGTGCTCAGGATCTGCAAATCATTCGCCATCTTCCTCAGTCATCTCTCCTTACTCTGTTTATGTGGTAAGTGAAATTTTATGTACTGTAATGTAACAGGAAAACGTTAGAAATCATTATTTGTTTTCCGTTTGTTTTTCCGTGCCTTTCTAAATACGGATTCATGCTTTGTTTCACTGTCCATCGCGATGTTTCACTGTAGACATCGTCCGATGCCAATTTTGTAGACATCGCCCAACCCTAATTCTGAGTCAGAACTCTAGACTTGGGAGGGCATTCCAGTTAAACGGTTCTACTGGGAACTCTGAATTTAGCTCTAACCTTGATCAAATTCACCTGCCTGTAATTCTACAGTAATTCTGCAGAACTTGATTTGCTTGTTCAGATGTGTTTGATTTGGGTTGGAACTTAGGAGCTAAACTCTGCTGGAAAGTGAACCACAAAGGCCGTAGTTGAGAAACCCTGTCTTAGGGTATGTACAAGGCAATGACTGTACTAAAAACAGAAACTTTTTTCCACTGAGTTTTTGAAAAGTCTTGCATACAAACGACAACGTGGTCAAAATGATCCCCATTCACACAGATCCACAAAATGACTAAAACAGGCCAATGCCAGGCCAGTAGTTGGCGACTTTGTGCACATACCTATAGACTGAACACGTAATACATATGCAAATGATGTCACTGTTCACAAATTTGCGTTTTGGTAGTTTACACTATAGATGATAATGGTATCATTTTCAAAAACTTGCACTCTATAACTCGTATTCCAAGGTTTAAAAAACATTTTCTGTTTTTAGTTGAAAACTGTGTTACGTAAACACCACCTTAGTCTATGGTGCTTTTTTTAGTTGATGCGTGAACAAAACATTAGGCTATTTGTTGCATGCCTCTCATCCAATAATCAAAGTAAGCTTTGTGCATTGTTACTTTTGATACAAAACAAAATCTTAGCTTTTAAATTCTGTCAATTTTAAAATGAAATTCAAGCAATAAATGTTGTTTTGACGCTCTTTATTGTGCCATTACAGATCACTGAAGCCACCTCATGTTGTAGCTATTTATTTGTGATGATTTACATTTGTTTATTATTATTTTGTGTATATTTATATAGGTGTTTATTAATTTTTGTTTGAGTATTGTCCACTTGTTGGGTTTTGTCAACGTATGCATCACCATATAGGGGCGGGGAATAGTAGGAGATCGTGTTTAGATATGGGGCATGGTGGTAGCTCATAGTTTTTTGACCACTTTGTTATTTTAGCTTGACTTTTCATTTGTTGGAAATAAGAACTGAATTTAGAAATGCTTTTGAAACAAAACTTTTGCATTTAATAAATTAAATTGAATATTGAAATTAAGTTTGGAATGGAGTGCATGCAAAATAACCGTAGTTCCCCAAATCCACGGCTTAATTCAAGAGGCCGATACATCTAAAGTAAAAAAACTGGAAGGATTATGGAGTTTGAACCACGAGCTGGAGGAGAACATGGATTTTCGTGAGTACGAGGAAGACTCATTTAAATTTGCTGAGCCGCCGCGCTCATGTATTGTGGAAACGGAATGATGATTTACAATTCAGATGTTCGTAATATTGAGTTCTGTTGAGCTGTTGCATCAGCATAATTTGATGAAAGGAAGTTTATGTTTGACTGATGAAAAATGGATGATGTGGCTGAAAATTGATTATGGAAGAAAAGGAATTATATAAGTTCTAAACAGATCATCTCTTCCTCTTTACTACTAGTTATAACATGAATAAACATGAACGGACAACAGAAGATATGTTGAAAGAAACAGAACCATTTGACAAAATGTATTATGTGCCATGTAATCGCTCAATCAGAGTTTCAAGCGTAGAAAGACAGAAAAAAAACTTGTAAACAATATACCACGTAATGTTAGGGAAGCCATTCAATGCCCATGACTCTTTGTTCAACTAGAAAAAAGTAACTCTAAACAGGAGCATTTTGCTAAATATATGCACTATATTACCTATGCGATTTATTTTTACTTAACCTGTTGTCATTATTTAATGTATGTCTGAATAAATCTGTCATGAAAAGAAGGTTTTATTACAGCAACCATTTAAATGTTTATATTTCAAAACAAATTTAAGTAGAAACAATTATATCATTAAAAAGTTGGTATAAAAACTGCCTGCTGTAAAATTTAAATGTTTGTATAAAACTAATTTGTTATTTGAGAGGTGATTATTAAATAAATTTGATTAATTAATTGATAATTAAATAAACATTATTTTCAGTTTTGGTTTCTTTGTTTTGTTAAAAAAAAACATTCAGTAGTGTTATTAAGTTATTCATGTTTATAAAGATTAATTTCAATTTAGCACTATGACAGTAAAGGTAAAACATAGCAGAAATGATCATGTGCATGAATAAATATCCAATACTGGCCAATACCAAAACCTTTCTAATATTGTCCAATAACTGATATGGTACCAATATCAGGGGCAGCGGAACAGTCACTGAAAAAGACGTACTAAATGATCACCTACTAACCTAAATACTGAGGGGGGACACACTGTGGTGGTAACAGTCCTGAGGAAAATCAAAACAGAGAAACCCACTTCACAAAAAGTATAAACAGAATGCAGATAGTAGACCATGCCAAACAAACACACCACAGGACGCACACACACACATTTATCTTCCTGTTGAATCACAAATGGCCAATAAAAAATTGATGCTTGATCCTGTTGAGCGGTCAGAAAGTCATTAACATGCTCTGTGGCGAGAGCTCCAGACCGCTGTCATTAGAACTGAATGGAGCTGGATCTCATTGCTCAAGAACATACAGAGCTGTTTAATGCCACTCAGCGGGTGTTGCAGTGCATCAGTCCAAAAGAAGTGAAATAAAAAGCACCTATCCTTAAAAAAAAGTGTCTCACACGGCTCCGGGGGGGTGAACAAAGGCCTCCTGTTGCGAATCGATGCGTTTTTGTAAGAAAAATATCCATATTCAAAACGTAATAATCACTTTAAT
>NW_015650691.1:819185-820126 GCF_001515625.1 Sinocyclocheilus rhinocerous | reverse complement strand
GGTGAACAAAGGCCTTCTGTAGCGAATCGATGTGTTTTTGTAAGAAAAATATCCATATTCAAAATGTAATAATCAGTTTAATGTAGCTTGAATTAAACAGCTTGAAAGATCAAAGACAATTTTTTATATAACTCCGACTGGATTCGTCTGAAAGAAGAAAGTCATATACACCTAGGATGACTTGAGGTTAAGTAATTTATGGGCTAATTTTCATTTTTGGGTGAACGAACCCTTTAAGGGTTTCTATACAAATAAAAACATTTACTAAAAAAGAACAAAACAAAAATACTTAAAAACAACAAAAATCAGAACATAAAACCAGTATGGCATACTTACTTCCGGTCTTGCAACGTTCTCATTTACTTTAAGGGGAAACTTCATACGAAACTTGGCTAGATAGAAATAATTAATGTTTTTCAGATTAAAAAGCAGATAGTGGTTTATCAAAGCAGTGGTGTATAAAGTACCTGAAAGCCATACTCAAGTAAAAGTACAGATATCTTACCAGAAAATTACTTTGGTAGAAGTTGAAGTCACCGTTTAGAATATTACTTGAGTAAAAGTCTTAAAGTATGTGATATTTATTTTACTCAAGTTCAAAAAGTATTTTTTAAATCTTAAACATACTTAAGTATTGAAAGTAAAAGTACAAGTAAATGCAAAATGGAAAAGAAGCAAATGAATATATATAAAAAATATATACATACACAGCTTGAGTAGCAAGATTGTGTTCAGTTTTAACTCTTTCTTCCATTTGGTATTTTTGGATAAGAAGCACTTCATCTGGTACTTAGTGTCTTTCATTCCAACATAAGAAAACATCTCTGGAATCTGCATCTGAAATAGCATTTAGATGTATTTACACAGTTTATGTATCTCAGAGGAGACATGGATGCATTTAAACTGCAGTTACAGATGCATAAATAATGTTTTGTTTTTAA
>NW_015650691.1:812227-819146 GCF_001515625.1 Sinocyclocheilus rhinocerous | reverse complement strand
ATCTCAAAGGGGACATGGATGCATTTAACCTGCAGTTACAGATGGATAAATAATGTTTTGTTTTTAACATAAAACCTTGAATACTGATATTTGAAATAATTTAAAACATGAACAAAATAGTCAAAATGTGAAATTAAAACCACGAGTAGGTGACAGCAAGTGACTTTTAATGAGTGAGTCATTGAGATTCAACCATAAAACAAATCTTTACATTAGTCATGTATATCCTTTTACAGCCCGTTTTTTTTTTTCATTTAAAAAATATGTTTGATGCAAAGATAACCATGTGTAAAATATTAAAATATGTTGTGAAAATGATGATGTATGTGCACAATTGAGAAATGGATATTTATCAATCACAGCCCATTGTCTCACAAGGTAAATATTTTATTTTAAAAAATCAATGTAATACAAACATTTTCGAGAAATACGTAATTTCTACATTTACATAATTGGTAAGGGAAAAAGACATTGTGTAGCTGTGTGTACACACCATGAGTTCAACTTTTATTTCGTGAACAGTATGGATTAGTGTATTTCATTCATTCACTGGACCCAAAACAATTTAGAATGCCTTGAATTTTGAGTTTTAATAGACTAATAAATAACGTGCGTGCACTCTCTGTGATATACTTGATAATGTCAGATAGCACATCATTACAACACCTACCATATTATCGCAGATGATGCTGTATTGCACGCCCCAGACTCGACTTGAGTGGAAAATTAATCATCTGCGGTTGTGCGGAACCGTAAGTATCTATGCACACACACTCGCTAGACCGGAAATCCAAGATGGCGGAGATATGCAACTAGCCCATTGACTATACTGCTAAAGATTGTATACAACTAAAAAAATTACTAAAAAACAAAACAAAAAATCAGAACATCATAAAACAAGTATGGCTGTTTAATTGACTATACTGCAAAAGATTGTATACAAATAAACAAAAAAATGCAAAACAAAAAAAATCAAACACAACATAAAACAAACAAAACAACACAAAACAAAACTCAAAACATAACAAACACACACACAACGCCCATGAATTCAAACAATATTACAATATCATAACACAGAAGCAGATAAATTGTCTCATTTCTTCAAGCACACAGCTGTAACTTCAGGATTTTCCACATCAAAAATAATGTGTGTGCTGATGACACATGGTGGGCTAGTTCATCTGGACATGCTTGGACAATAAGTACTGGGCTTCATTTATTTAACAGTGCATTCGCTGTGTTTACAAGCTTCAGTCTGCAGGTGGGACAGGAGAGCTGTTCCCTGTTCAGTCTGGAAGAGCTTCTCATTCAGAAGAATGAGACAAAGTTCTTTTGCATTAATTATCAGATAAAACAAATCTTTACATTAGTCATGTATATCCTTTTACAGCCCGTTTTTTTTTTTCATTTATTTCACTTGGACAATAAGTACTGGGCTTCATTTATTTAACAGTGCATTTGCTGTGTTTACAAGCTTCAGTCTGCAGGTGGGACAGGAGAGCTGTTCCCTGTTCAGTCTGGAAGAGCTTCTCATTCAGAAGAATGAGACAAAGACTCACGCCCTTCTGAGTGGATGTGCTACCACACATTCCGTACCAACCAAAATCACTTTGATCTATTGAGGTCACAGCATTGCGCTCTGATTGGCTAGTGGGTACAGTGGTCGGATATCTGCTTGTGTTCATGCACAGAGCATCTCACAGCGTACTGATTAAATATGAATATCAGTGGTGTGAATAATTTACCTGGTATTTTTATTGTTTTACGGTGTGTGAGATGTTTACTTAGGGGCAATAGATGGCCATTAAGCTATGCATAGATGACCATACTCACTCTGTGTCTGAAATTTACACTACAAAAGGTACATTTTTGTTAGGAATAAAGTAACAGAGCGATTAAGAGAGAAATAAAGAGTGCGAGGTAGCTAGCAGAGCTCCTCATTTATATAAATATATATTTTTTTTAAAAAAAATCATTTTTAAAAAAAAAATAACAATCATATCATGCCTGGTGCAAATGCTGCTCTCTGAGAAACTAAAATACATTCATTTATACACATGCAATCAAAGCCTGCTGACCACACACTGACCACACAAACACTCTGCTGCCATCTAGTGATGCCGTTATGTCAGCACTAGTAATATTTAAAGGTTCTTTTTTTTGTGGTTAAAATACTTTTCCCTATCCAGCTGTAAGCAAGGCAATAGTATGTTGAATCACCTAACACTGTGGCTCTGTTTCTATATCAAAAATGCACTCAAAGATGTACAGTGTTGAGAATAGAATCAAGGCTAAAGGCTGTTGTTAGCAAACGCTTCTTTAGCCATGAATATATTCAAAAACAACATGGCATTAAGTGCACCACTGCTTTCGTAAAAGAGTTATTACACGTTAAAAATATCAAATTTAAATAAATTCATAAAGTGCCATCCCTAATAGAGAATATCCCGTGCATAAAACCTAAGATTAAAGGTCTATCAAAAAATAAAAATTCTGTCATCATTTATTCACTCTGATGTCATTCCAAACCTGTCTGTCCTTGTGTAAAACAAATTAATTTTTAAAAAATGTCTGTCAATATATCACTTTTTGTGTTTCACAGAAGAAATCAAGTCATATCCACTTTATTTTTCCCATAACAGTGGGCGCGGCCATTTGTAAATTTAATGTGTTTGGCTTCCGGTGTCATTTACTTCCAGCTATTTTTAGCTGTACAAAACAGCTAATTTTGCTACTTGATACTGCAAACTGGTTTGTCTCACCATATTATTTTATTGTATTATCCTAATTATGAACACACTGGTTTGTAGTGCAAACTTTTTACCAGTCTCGCACATTCACAGAAAACGGCTTACTTCCGCATTGAAAAATAAGGTGGATCGGTTTGGAATAAAGTGGGTAAATAATGATAGAATTTTCATTTTTGGCTGAACGATCCCTTTAAGAGACGGCCTGTACAATGATATGTCAACATTGTTTATTGTTATCGGTTTCACAGCTGTTACTATATTGTTTATTAGCACAACAGAAACACTGTATTGACCAATCAGCAACCAAGGAACTTTTTATTTTATAAGAAAACATGCTCTTGGCTAAGTGTAGTTTTGATAATCACTTAAGACCCATTCATACCGAGGACCATAACTTTAATGATAACAGTAAAACAGTAACGGTAACAGTAAAAATGTAAAATAATATAAAAGTCCTCCTTGTAGCTTTAATGAAATCACTTTCAATCACAACATTTTCCAGCAAATGAACAATAAAAACATAGATAGCAAATCAGAATCCACCCGACTCATGCATTTAAAGTGGCAGGCGACAAAACGTTATTGTGCATTGATGTGGATGCTAATAGAGTTAACTTTATAGTTATCAATCTTGGTGTGAACTTGCTAGAGACGTATTTTTTAAAAGCTGAACTTATTTTAACTTGAGCAAACACGTCTGTCTAGCACATATGTAGGTACATTAAAAAAGCATCACAAAAATATATTCTGTGTGAAGTCCCCTTGTCCTCCCTTTTTAACCTCTCAACATGGGGTTTGACACATGCTGACTGTAAGAAATGATTTAGGATTTCTAGTGTCATTGCAGACATAGAAAACCTGTTTGTGTCTGTAGGTGGGTGGACACATGAGTATTTGCTTTTATTCCTCCTTATGCGTCTAATTGAGCTTCATGAGCACAAAACTAGCTTACTGTACATTAACAGCATTCCACTCACTCACACACTTAGCATACATCACCTCCTGTGTTTGATAAAAGATAATACTTCTAAACTGATTAAAGAGTTCACAGAATCAAGGCAGGGTTTTCTATTTTCTGGTATTTTAATCGTTTTAGTGGTTTTCTACCAAGCGGAAATGATGGTGGGCTATGCCTGCAGACACTGTAAACAGTGTTCTCCACACACACACACACCTCCCTCTTCCTGTTTAGAGAGTTTACTCTCTGCAGGAGCACAATGCAACATCATTAGCACTGTGGGTAACAACTACCCTAAAAATGCAAA
Organism: Sinocyclocheilus rhinocerous; assembly: GCF_001515625.1. Lineage (NCBI taxonomy): Eukaryota > Metazoa > Chordata > Actinopteri > Cypriniformes > Cyprinidae > Sinocyclocheilus > Sinocyclocheilus rhinocerous. The sequence continues at coordinate 815,128 of NW_015650691.1, read as the reverse complement.
AAAAAAAAAAAAACACCTTTATGCACACACATAAAGTAGAGTTCTATAGTTTTTTTAAATACAGCTAGCTATAAATACTATAACCTAACCCAAACAGAAAACTTTTTAAAAGAAAAAAGAAAAAGAAATTATATTATTTTTACAATTGAGGACATCCCCAAAAGGACATTTTGTCAGATTTAGCTCACTTCTGGGTACAAACTTTTCCCTAAAAATATGGTGAAGTAGGTACATACACAGACGCAAAAGTGCATACTTTCAAACACATAAAACGTGTTCTTGCTGCTAAAAATGTTTGAATGCGAGCATGCATCTTATGTAAAAACTTGTGTATAAGGTCCTTTAGAATCTCTGTTCCACACACATTAGCCCCTTTCACACATACAGTCTTTACTGGAAAATTACCGTTAAGAGATTATGTGTGAACAAGACCTTTTCAAAAATACCGGTAAATTTGTTCTGGCAATTTACTGGTATAAGAAGTTGTAATATTACCAGTAAATTTCCAGTAATGTGCTCTGTGTGAACGCAGACTGAGATTACCAGTATGAATGCCTTAAAGAATGAATCTAGTCTATATGCACTAGATCAGTGGTCACCAACGTGGTGCCCGTGGGCACCTGGTAGCCTGCATGGAGTCTCTGAGTCGCCCACCAAGCACGTTCTATAAATAGCCTAAATTAGCGTTGGGCGTTAAATGATATCATATAGAGATTATGTTAAAATTTATTTTAATAATGATGATAAACTCTGGACATTTTTACTCAATATGGATTAATCTAACATCCTATCACACAACAGAAAAAAATGTTACAGCAACCAGTCAGTGCATGTCGCTAATAAGTCTGCATGTTGTGTGTATCTGTGTGAATGCGTATGTCGCTAATAAGTTTAAATGTTCTGTGTGAATGCGTGGAGTAGTTTAATCTGATACACAAACTCAAACACACGTGACTCGCGGTGTTTTCAGCATGAGGACATGAACACATGTACTTCATCTTCAGAGCTGCTCTGAGAGTCACTTCACCAGCTTTATGCAGTTTCATTTGAGAAAAAGTACCGTCAAATACACGCTGAAACTAAAACTGAAAGACCTTCACAACAAACCGTCGAAATAAAAGTCCGGTTTAATTTGAAATTATGAATATATTACTACTGTATACTACAAAGTAGTATATTTCTCAAAGTAATAATAATAATAATAATAATATTTTTAAGGAATATCATACAAATCAAGTTTTTTTTATTATTATTCATTTATACAGTTCTGTTGTACAGCATCTTGTCTGATAAAATAAAATAAAAAAAAATAAAAATGCAATGTTTTGCAATTGATTTTCATTTGATTACATTTTAAAGGATTAATTAAATTGTTAAAGTTTTATTAAATCATTTCACTAGACACCATTTTTTTATGATAAATTTGCACTGAATCATAAAACATAGAATCCATAAGAAATCAAAATGGAAAACACAGAATTTAGGGGAAAATAAAATGCATTTCATGGGGCCCTAAATTAAAACGTAGCTCCTCTGTGGAATTTAATTATGAACAAAGTTATGTTTAAATCACCTTCATTCTCAAGGTCTAACAAACATGTGGAAAGCATTTCCTTCCCCATTAATGGTAAATGAATATCATGATAAATATCAATATTGTATGATAGCCTATTTTTATAAATTTATCTGGAATATTTTCCTGGATTGATAAAAAAAAATTTAAATGCTTGTGAGAAATCATTAAAGGGGTGGTTGACTGGTTTTTTTATAGGCTTGATTGTGTTTATGGGGTGCAGTCTAACATGCTTCGTTTGTTAAACAGCCGTTTTTGTAGGCATTAAACTGCCAGAATGTTGAAAGACGATATCTCCGTTTGCATTGAACTTTCAGCTTCGTAACTTTGCAGATATTGTTTATGATCAAACAGCAACATTACACACTAACTAACATTAAAAAAGTGAAATCGCAATCAACCACCCCTTTAATGTTTATTAATGGCAAGATATTAAATATAAATATAAATATATATATATATAGGAGTATATCAAACTAGTAGCCCTTGAGACTATTTTATCCCTTCAGGGAGCCCTCACTCACAAAAAGGTTGGAGACCCCTGTACTAGATGGACATCTTTAACCATTGCACCTCCTCTCACAGCTTTTTCAACGTGTCGCACTCGAGACCCAGCCGGACCATCCCCTTATGTTTGTCACTCAGACTTTTAAATGTTGTCAAATTGGACAGAAACTAAAGCACTTCTGCTCATGCAGGCGAATTAAGACAACGGTGCAGCTTTTAAAGATTGTTTCTGATGACTGACATCACAGAATTTATCTGCATTTTGGTGCTGATATTTGAATGGTCTTTTACCAGTAAAAAAAACAGCATATTTGTGTCATACTGGTAATTTTACGGCAATTTACCGGGATTGTTGTGTGAAAGGGGCTATTGACGCATCAACCATCTTGGAACGGTCACTGTTTTGTCACTCATGGTAAAAATAAATAAGTTTTCCAAATGCTGCAACATTGTGCAACCTCTGCTTGAAAAAACCTCAGAAATTTAAACTCCTCAAAAAATGGGATAACATTTCAAAGGTTAGAACGTATTGGTTTGTGTTTTTATGTTAACTAAAACTTCCGCGTCGTCGTGGAGAGCGCAAGTCACGGTAGCTTAGCAACGGCAGACGCCACGAAAGCGCAAGCTCCCGAGCGCTTTGGAAAGAAGGAGAGAGCGGCGCGGCTGGCGTTTTCCACACGTTTTTAGGCGCGACATGTGAATGGCCCCAAAGTCTGTCTACACCGGATGTGACAAAGCGACCGTTACATATCATTTGAACTTTGTGTCAGTACGTCATAAAGAGAACGCGGCATCAGTTTACTGTCGGGGATTTGTCGTGT
>NW_015650691.1:805910-811409 GCF_001515625.1 Sinocyclocheilus rhinocerous | reverse complement strand
AGCATGTTTTGCTCAAACTTTCGCCATGGCGTTAGAACTGGTACACTGTTGTCGCTTGCGAAAACACAATGACAGCGCCGTGGGTGGAAACGTGCAGATTAAGGGGCGGTAATATTATAATGAGATCCCTTTGCCATGTCACCAAGGGAGCGAAATCAGACGCGCTCGTTTTCTCAGATGCTTGCAGAAAAAGGCTCACCAAAACAAAGTTACTGGGTTAATCTTTTTCACGTTTCCTTGGTTGGTAGATGCACCGGGGGACCTGATTATAGCACTTAAAACCTGGAAAAGTCAGATTTTCATATGTCACCTTTAACACAGATTTGTTAGATTTCATTTATAGTGAAAACAATGCAGTGTTATTTTACATTTGATTATTCAATTTCTGTACCTGAATACTGTTAGACTTACCTGAAAAATATAAAGCACTGCTTATTTCATTTGTATCTTTGTTCTGTTATTTATCTATGCTTGTAATTTGTTTATTTCCTATGCTGATTTACTCGCCTACAAAATCGCCCCAATCATTGAGAAATATTTTGCAGAAAAAAAAAATATCGCAATGTGAGTTTTTTCCAATATCGTGCAGCCCTACTGCAGACATAGATCAACACATACTTCACCATTTCCCCTTTAACCCGCCCACTGACACGTTAGTGAAGTGACAGACAGGAGACAACAGACTAAAAATAACATTACCTTCAAAAGGATCCTATAACGTTAGGAAACTGGCTGTTTATGTTCAACAGTGAGTGACTCAGTAGAGCATTATTTGTTTGTTCGGTTCATTTGGATTCTTTGGCAAAACAGTCAAGTTATAAACAATTTATGCTGCCTACACTGCACAATGACTCTCTTACTTGTATTGTGTTTGCACTGTGTTATTTATGATGAAAACATTTGTGAGAGTACAGGAATCGAGGTGCAATGGCAAATCGCAGCAGCTGTAATAGTACAAATGTAACAGTAGGCTAGGTTTCAAAAAAGTTCCACACGAGTTGAAACTAGAAAAAAATTTGAATAGCTTGACTAAGAAGTACACAGAACCCTCTCAAAGGGAAATGCTAACCACACTTCATACCCAATATGTTAGTGTGTGTGTGTCTGTGTGTGTGCGTGTACGTGAGAAGGAGAGAGAAAAGAGAGGGAATCATCCATGAATGAGCAGAGAGTTCAGAAAGCCCAGGGTGAGTAATCAAAGTGGGCAACTCCCACAAAGCACCGCTACTGTAAGTGCATCATCTCCTGGTCTTACTAACCCTGCACACCACACTGACAGTTTAATTCCACTTAAGAGAAAAAAAAAGAGCTATGAAAGACTCATTCAGAATCAAAAGTAAAAGAATATCCAACAAAATTCAATGATTTTGCTTGTTATTGAATGCCAATAAATCTCTGAATGAACTCTTCTGGTAAAACCTTTAAACTGAAAAATATATGAAAAATAAAATATCTTTAAACTATCTTCTTTCATGTTTTTATACAGGTTTGAAACGACATGAGGGTGAGTAAATGATGACAGAATTTTCATTTTAGGGTGAACTATCCCTTTAATAATTAGAGATGCACCGATTGCAATTTTCTTGGGCAATTCCGATTTCCGATTTTTTTTGTTAGTGTGATCTGCCGATACCGATTTTTGCCGATTCCGATTTTCTAAGAACTATAATTGACAGCATACAAACAAAAATCTACTTTTCTTCAACGCAAAGTTTTATTTTCATAAAAAAAACACAAGTAAAAAGTCAGTAATAAAATAAGAACAAATACAAACAAAAATGCAAACAACAGCACAAAAAAATGCAATAGAATAAAGAGAGCTATTAAACTAAGTTTTTCAGGTTAAGTACGTTTTTATTCGATTGTGCTCTCCACTAATATAGATCAGTGGTGGTGCGCGCGCGTTTGGTATAAGCGCAAAACCTGCGGGAATGACTAAAATAATGCACAAAACAAGCACTATTTAACCGGAGCGAATGAGACGTGTGTGAGAGAGAAGGGGTCGTTGGAGAGAAGAGAGCGAGAATGCGCGGCTGACGTTATTGCCTGTGCCGCTGGTAACAAAACGGATTGGCTCGAAATCGGAAAAAAGTGAGACATGAGGAAAATCGGCCGATTCCGATCCCTGGCCGATCGATCGGTGCATCTCTATTAATAATACTTCTGCTCTGATAGACTAACGCCAAGGTCGCAGGAAGACAATGACTTTTGACAAATTCATCTGTTAACTTAAAAACACACAGAATGCAAGCCTTGCAAAAATGTCCAGCACTTCTTTATTTCACCTGGTCCGAGTCAGAAGTGAGACTAAAGAGAAGAACGCTCTGAAAAGACAGGGATGCACTTATATTAACACACACGCACACAACTGAAGAGAAAAATAGTGAAAAGTGAAAAACTGACCAAGCAAGATACCAAAAATGTGTACTGTAAGCATTTATGTGCAGGATGGATGTAAATGTGGGATACCACACTTGCTGAGCCACATTGTTCAGTATTTTAGATGTCAGGTTTTGAAATACAATATGTTACTGTGCCAGACATGTGAGACGAGTACGCTGAGACAGAGAGAGACAGACAGACGGAGGAGGAGGGAAATACCATAAAACGAACCTGCTTCCCACAAACCACTAAACAAGTCCACATTCTCTGCCCCTTTCTGTGGTTTCTGGGACAGCAGGGCTTTTCAGCTAAACCTCATTCTGTGTCCTGTCTGTTTGAAACAAGGGGTCTTCCATGGTTTTATAATGGCATTTTGTAATGAATTAGTCAAAAATGTTCCCATTGCAGCAGGTTTCTGCCTCCAATGTTTTCTACAGAATTCTGTGGCGGGGAGCCCCCATCCACCATTGATGCATTTTATAATTTATTACCCAAAAAATGTTGCAAACGTCGTCTCAAACAGCCAGTCAGTAATGATTATAGTCGTGAAGTAGCGGCAGATCTTTTATTCCATAATGTAATGTACATCTGAGTGTAACGGATAATTGAAAAAGGGAAAAAAAAAAATGTAGGGTAGGTACTTGTTCCTATCCAATGATTGTTGAATGGATTTTGAGATGTGGGTGTTGCGCTCAAAAACAAAGGCAGATGAATGCGAGAATGTTTCGCAGACTAAATGACTGCTATATGTTACTAGAAAGAAGTCTGTCAGTTTGTCAGAAGACCAATAACATGCATGTTGATTCAGTAACTGCTCAGACTGATTCAGAAAAGGATTTGTCAGACTGATTCAAAGCTAACTTGTGACCAATTCTGATCACACTTTGATCAGTTCATTAATAAAAGAGTAATTAATTTTTGAACCTGACTACACTGCTTGTGCTGCATGTAAGTTTTTGTGTGCAGCTCTGAAAACATATTGTACAATTTTTTATTTCATTCCGACTTTGAATTATGGGAAATTTTTCTTTTAGCACCAATGCTTATAGGTCATGAGCTCTGATTTGCTTACGAGACTTTTAAAAGAAAAGATTAAAATAATAAAAGAAAATTACTATAGTGCCATATTTAAAGTCCACATGAGCTCATGAGCTGTAAGTTGCTGCCGACTTCATTTCAGTATAGTGATGTATTTCCAACTGAAACTGAATACTGAATAGAGGCTGGGTTTTATTTGAGCACTTCTCCTCTCCATCTCTCACTCGCAGCAAACTAACAGCTGGAGGGAAGTGATTAAGAATATTTTGCCCAAGCCGTCAAACTGACGTCATGACAGAAGGAAGGCCATTCCAGAGTGGAAGCAAATGTTCAGATTTTGATTTAAGATTACTAAAACAAACAATTATTTTCATGGGAGTAATTTATATGGATTATTTGTTCACCTCAAGACTAGCAATGTGTGTATTTAGTAAATAGTGTAAATTTTGATTTCATGCTTTAATTTTTGACAGGAATGAAAACGAGGCTGTGAGAGATACAGTGTGTTTTATGGATTTTACTGTTGTTTAACAACAGTGATTGTTGCTGAACTGACATTTTTGAAAGTTTTGAATGTTTTTAGTTGTGAAAATTACATGTGATCTAGGACCAGAGCAGTGCATGCCATTTCTAGTCAATCCCTCACAGCCTCATTTTCATCCGTGTACATTTAATCAGGCTTCTACCCTGACTAAAGACCTATAACTGAGGGCAAGTCTGTGGTTTTTTAAAGACTTTTCATTACTGTACAAATGAAGCTGGATTAAAGTCCTGTTAAATTACTAAAGATGTCATGCTCCTGACAGCCTCCTGCTAACACTTACTAATCATGCTCCAAAGTCGCTTGGTCATAGCACAGCTGTAGAAATCATTGTGCTCATTATCCAGCACGAGTATGAACAGTCTCCCCCTTATTGCATCCGCTTTGCAAAGCAGACGGGAAATCATCAAGCAAACAGGACAGACCAGTAAGCCGTCAGCAGATGTGTCCCTTGGGTAAAACTGCATTGATCATGACGTATGATAAGGTACATGCACGCAGACTGAACATGTGTACTTCAAACCTGCTATAAAGTTCAGAAAGATAAAAATGCTGAAAACTGCTGAATTAGTTTTGTGCATCTATCACGATTTTCAGGATGGTCAGATTCTGATTGCTTTTGACAGACAAGTTTGACCTTACAAGAATTTACCATGATAAATAGTGCCTGACCTATATTTCTTTGCTGATTCTGCTAATAAGTATCAAGTAGAGTGGACGATGGCTGATAATAACACTAATATATGCATAATACAGTTGAGATGCAGTGTTTCCCCTGCCATTATATTAGGGGGGTGGCCCGCCCCACTTGAAGGTCAAGTTAATTTTATTTTCTCTATAGCACCAGATCACAACAGAAGTCATTTAAAGTTACCTTTCCTATAGAACAGGTCTATACCTTGTTCTTTTATTAAACAAACTAAATAGCCTTATATGTTATTTATCTTATTTACACGACTGCATGTAATTTCTGTCTCTACGTTACATGGTCGCGCTCTCTGTATCGCGCACAGCGGAGTTCTGCCCCGATGCGCACACACAAATGAGCACACTCCCACTCCCACTAGTATTTGTGAATATTAAGCCGCAAAACCACTATTTAAATATGAATTCTGCGTGTCAATGTGTTAATGAATGGCGCAGACGTGCGGTTTTGTTTACTACTCGTACTGAAGCGCGCGAGACGCTTCCGGTGATATTAACGTCTGCCGTCTCACTAATGAGGACATAAATACATGAACAACATCTCCAGAACTGCTCTGAGAGTCACTTCATGAGCATTTTACCGTTTAATTTGAGTAAAACTATCCTCATATCATATAAACACAGGAATGTAAAGGTATTCACGGCAACCCGTCAAAATAAAAGTTTGGTTTAACTTGAAGACATTGTGGCAGAAATATATTACTATTGTTCAGTAGAATGTACGTAATAGGCTACAACTAGGGATGCTTCGATCCGCCTTTTTCGCCTCCGATGCCGATTCCGATACCTAGGGTTCGGTATTGGCCGATACCGATCCGATACCAGTGAAGTCC
>NW_015650691.1:797441-805900 GCF_001515625.1 Sinocyclocheilus rhinocerous | reverse complement strand
TTGTTCAGAAGAATGTACGTAACAGCCTGCTACTACTATTACTAAAATTATTAAAACCTTATTTTTAAGGAATAATCATACAATATTTCTTCAATGTTTTCATTGTAATATTAAATCTCCTTTATTTTCCAAAAATAAAATGTTTAATTTTCATAAATTAAAAGATAAATTAAATGACGTTTTATGCCTTAAAACATTTCAATACACAACACAGAATTTCTGAGGAAAAAAATCATAGGGCTATTGTAAGAATAAATGAAACTTGTTTTTATGCTTTCAAATAATTAGACATGTCACATTGAGCAGCATTAACTACACAGAGCCGTTGTTCACTGACGAGCTGCACAAAAAAACGCGCGAACATGAACGTGGTTTTGCGCAGCTCGTTTTTACTGATAAGATGTGCGTTAAATATCGCATGCGATTTATCGTGCAGCCCTAAATAAAACATAAGGTTCGAAAAAATAAAACATTTCATAGGGCCCTAAACATATAAAAACTATTGACAATGTGTTATTTTGACGTGCAATTTCAGTTTTGTGTAATGTGATCATCGTGGATTATTATGTGTAAAATTGCAAAAATATCATTCATTCATGCATGACGGTGATTTAAACCTAATTCACTTCAATAAAGATAACTATACATGCTATTCTTGTCATGAGCATCAAGGTGTGGGGGCGCTGCGGTGCAAATTCCATTCATGTTTAGTACATGTTAACTCAAAGATTCGTAGAAAAAATATAAACGCTGGACTCTGTGGTCGATTCTGTGTTAAGGTAAGGCATGTTATTCGCAATTATGTGTTGTGGCTGGGTTGTTATAGGTCTGCGTGACTCTCGATGTAGGCCTAATTGAACGGAGGAAATATGGTATTCTTCTGTAGCCTGACGACGAGTAACTTTAACCGTTGTTCATGTGAACTCAAAGACAGCCTGATGCTTTGTTTATAGACTATTTGTGGGTGGCTGTTTGTTGTTTCACCTATCAATTCGTGTCGATAAAGTATAATAGGGTAAATCCTGTATAGTGATTTATCCTATATAGTGCTTGCATAAAACAAGTAGTACATACACTCCCCCAAAGTCCACGGTATAGTTCGAACACTGCAGCAGATGTTTCCCAGATCTTTAGCAGACGTCTTACAGATGTACTTGTGCTGTCTGGGTAGTTGAGATGCAGATAAAATTAACTTTTATGACTGTCATTCATAATGTCTAAATATAATTTAATAAATACAAAAAATGTATATTAGGGAGTGGAAATGGCTAATAAGCCTATAAGTACTTCTCTGCCACCATCTACTAGTGGTAATTTAATGTATTTTTTATTTTTAAATAAGTGTTTGCTTTCTTACATTATGAAACTTTTAGTCTTATAAATGGGGGCAACCTATGCAGGATGAACAAATAATGTCATCACATTAAAAATAACTTTCAAATTCGGTAATACTTAAAGCTTTGAAGTGCTGGGAAAAGTTGTGTGAAGCATTTAAAAACACTCAAAAACATTAGACCATTTCTGCCACAAGTTGTTCCTGTAGTTTTACTATGTTAAATCCATGGCGAATGGTGGTGATTCGTGTTTATCGAACAATGTTTTTCCTGGTTTCCACATCAGTGGCGTTTGATCTGATATCTGAAGCTTTAACAGAATTCTGCGCCGAATTTGAATGCATCTCACAAGATTTCACAGAGATGTTACTGATTCTGTGGCGAATTCGACTGCTTTCTTCACTGTATCGCCCAGCGCTGTGTATAACGGTGTCGTGTGCTCGAGATCAACCCGCGGCTCCAGCCCGGGCACATTTTTTTCATTTTTGATTAGGTTTAACTATTTTTATAGACTTAACGGCATCTAATAAAATAATAGAACAGATTCAGGGATTGCCTCCCCTGAATATATCCAATGCTGCTTTATAACCAAAAGAGCCTGTTTGGCAATTTTTTGGATTTTGAAAAGCCTGTTGACTTTTGCTGTTTATCTAAGGTGATTTTGTAAGTTTTTTTTTTAATTCGTTTCTTATTTAATTGGTTCCACATTGTTTGCTGATTTTTACTTTATTTAAACTTTGTGTCATTTATTTATTTTATTTGACATCAAGGTGTATGCAGTGCCTCCAAGCTTTCTTACTCGTTTTGCTAATAAACGTTCTGCATTTCTTATTTATTTGGTTATATATTATACATTATACATGTTTCCAGTTTTGTACATTTAAACTTTATATAAGTTTTTTGTTATTTTATATTAGGCATAGCCTGCCCTATAGCATGGTGTATTTTTATTTGTTTTGTTAATAAAAGTTCTATGTTTTATGCATAAGCTAAAGTGAGTTTGACGTTGTATTTTGTTGTTGCATTCAAGCAACTGGCGCATTTAAAAGCGAAAGAAAGCGAGGAAAAGAGGGAAAATTCAAATGAACTAAAAACTAACAATTACTTTACTCCAAATTGCCGCTATTTGAAAGTGAAAGTAAAAAGCGCAAGTCGCTTTTACACGCTATTTAAAAGCTAAGGAAAGCGAGAAAAAGAGGGAACACCCCCGCGGTGATACCGGTATTACCGGTGTTGTCACACGTCAATTAACCGGTGGGAAAATTTCCTCACCGTCACAACCCTATAACGTAGCCAAAAAAAGGCTACGACTACTGTTTGAAATAGCCTTCTTGTTAGGAGTGTATCTATAATGTCTTTAAATGCTCACTAGGTTTCGGAAAGATTATTTGACTGTTTGAATGACAGCACATTTTGATTTACTATAGTTTTACAGCAGCAGTAACTGTAATATAAGCTACTATATTAACTGTACTAGAGTAAAACAGCACTAAAACCACAGGAAGGGCAAATAAAACATCCTTTATTATGCAAATGAATAGAACAGGATTCATACTAGAACACTAAATCAATAAATCAGCATCCGATTTCAGCAGAATGGGTTTCCCGAATGCTCTGATCGCAATCAGAGAGGTATCAAATGACTATGAACCTGCGGTGTGTTGGCCTTGAACACCAGATAACGTTGTCGCGGTTAAGGAGGACGAGCCTCTGAGGATAATACTGCAAAGCTGTTAACACCACGGTAAATGCATTGAGGTGTCGATGGTGCTGAATGAATTATGGGGTAAATCTATGGCATGACACAGCAGGAAATGAGATGCATCTTGAACTTGATATGGTTTTCTTTGTTCGCAGTTGCAGAGCTGCAAAGTGTTGCTGATGCATGTGCAGAAACACTGCAGACCATCCAACCAGTTGGCATACACCAAGTGCACACACACAACAGTTCACATTTTGTCCAGTGTCCACGCACTTCACCCATGGACTTAGGAAAGGGTCTGATATACTTGATATCTTATTTACATACATTATTACAGAATGATCAGCATGGTAACACCAGAAAGTCAGAAAGCTAGAGTCACTACTATCTGTCACCATTAAAATCTACAAGAAAATAGTTTCTAGGTTTGGGTTATCAGTTTAAGGGTTCAGTAAAGGTTCAAAGATCAGGATGGTTTACTACTAGACATCTAGATTATTTTAGATGTCATATTTTTAGCTGCAGCAAATTTATAGATGCAACTTGTGATGCAACTACAGTGTCCTAACTATGTAAGACACAAAAGCAGCTTTGTTTTGAGATTTTAAGTTTTTGTGATAAATAGCCATTAACCGCAGCAAGCAAAATAAAATAATTGTTGGTCACATGGCTTTATTGCTGTTGTTTTGCATTGGGTAGCCACACCCACAGTGAAATCTCATTGGTCTAAAACCCTACTCCACATAAACTTATTTTTAAATGTCAAATTATGTGAACTCTCAGAGAAGCTTTATATCTAATTTCATGCCAAATGAAATCATAACTGAGGAAGGAATTCTACACCAAAACTATAACAATAATGACAGAGAGCAACAACATGGTTTGAATCTCTTCCTTTTTTACCAGATGATAAACGATAAACGATAAAATCACTAACAGCCAATCAGAATCCATCCTGCTTTAAAGCGCTTGAGAGTTTAAAGTGGTAGACAACATAACAGCAGTGAAAGCTTAGAATAAACATAACGTTTTCATCCTTTGGCTAACATAGTATTAACAGTTATCTTTCTTGGTATAAACAAGATCAAGAAAATTAAGCACCGGTCTCTCTTTTCTTCTTCAACATTCTGTTTTACTTGGAAATAAATCACAAAGTTGGTTGCAACATCCAGTTCTAGCTGACTTTAAAAGCTTTTAATATACAGGACAGTTGGAGGGAGAGAAAGAGAACAAAAATGTCTTTCATGCACATTATGCAACAGCTTGTTTTCTGCCCAGATACTATGACGCATTAGAGCAAATCAAAATAAATGAATCTCTACACACATCTGCAAAGCTTTTGAGGAGACCACAGTGCCTTTTATCTCTCTATAAACCGACACATGCTCCCAAAGATAACAGATATTAGTACAAAGAAAACCTGATGAACCGATGGATCTCTAATATTGTGGTCCACTTTTCAATATATGAACAGTGAGCGGTGTAAACATAAACTGTGAACAAATAAACGTGGAGGTTACAGACAATTCTTTAAGAAATAGCCTAATGATTTCTTAACCCTTAGAACAGTAGCATGTGAACAGCTAATTCAAGACTATTCTACTTTTATACAGAGCTGTATTTTTATACATTTTTATTCTTTAGTTTAATATAGTTATCAGAACTTAAAATATAAATACAAAAACTTCATTATTTTTGTATAATTTAGATTTTTTAAATTATGTTATTTGCATAGTATTTGACAGCATATCTAGAAGATGTTTAGAGGTCAAAAGGTCAGGTAGGGTGAACCATGGGGTTAAACCTCTTTTAAAAAATGTTTTTTCAATTTAAACATCTTTTTTGATCTCAGAGTCAGACATCTTTATTAGAAGAGAGAGTTTTGACAGAGACTTTTGTTTGTGTATACTCTGAGACACTGACTCTAGTTGCGGTCATATCCCCTAAAGTCTTTCTCTTTCACACACACACAGTTCATGCACAGGCTTGGCAGGCAGTGCAGAGTATTTGCTTCTTTAACCAGCTCTGTAGAGACACGCCTCAACAGGCAGAACATTTCACACAAGGAAAGCATGACAGGGAAAATCAAGGAAAAATCATGTATTTCACTGAGGCATTTTTACAACACAGACTAAAACAGGTTTTTATTGTTTTACACTCTTCTGTTACACAACTTCCTTAACCCTCATGTTGTTTTCTGGTTATTTTGACCAATAGAGGATTTTTTCAAAAATGACAGACCTACGAAAAATTGCTTGCAGATTTCTTATTATGCTATATTATCACCAAATATTGGATTCAGACTTTTCACTTAGACATAATAGACAAGAGGTTTTGTATTCCTTTATAGAACTGATTGATAGTAGGCCACATTGACCTCAGTTTTTGAGTGAAGTTTGCCAAAATTATCCACCCACTCAAAAACTAAGATGCACAGGCTCAGATTAATGAGACCTATGATCAATAAGTTCCAAAAAGAAATACCAAACCTGTTGAATGAATGAATGAAAATCCATCCAAGATTTGGTGATAATATAGCGTTATGACCCTGAGATTTGGTGCATATATGATCTCTGTGTGTGTGTGTGTGTGTGTGTGTGTGTGTATAGACACGTTTGTATTCCAGATGGGTGTTGCTTCCGTTAACCAGTTGAAGACTGTGATTGGTTGGCTAAGCACCTTAACCTGATATAAGGACCACCCCAAACACTCGTCCTCTGCCTTCGTGCCTTGTTGACTTTGAGCTTCATGCCACTGTGTTTAGGCTTCATCCTGATAGACTGAGTTTCTCTTCGCCTTTGTTCGTTTCATCATCGTTTGGTTGGGAAAGAGTTTTGTGCCAGAGGGAGATTTTTAGTATAGTATATTTTTTATTGTAATCCTAACTTCTGATTCTCCAAGTTTTCTGACCATTGCCTGTTTGACTACGATTCCGATTTTGACTTTGTTTGTAAATATTCTTGTAAATATACTTTTGCCAAATTAAGGGATGTAGGGGGTTTGATGCCAGCTTATTTGTATATCTTTTTCACTTTGTTTACGGTTAAGGGAGTTAGGGAAGTTAAGCTGTATTTTTAGGGCCCGTCTAGGGTTGTGACGGTGAGGAAATTTTCCCACTGGTTAATCGACGTGTCTGTCTCACCCCACTCTTCTTGTCAGTCAGCTCGACTCACTCTCCTCACTGGAGAAATGAAATCTGATCTGTGATGCGACTGTCGTTCGGCACGCTGCATTGAGCAGCCGCGTTCAGTTTTTAATTGTATTGTCTGTTCTTTTACTGAACTAAATGATTTTTATTACTATAAAAAATCAAAACGACGGTGGGGGTCAGTGACGCGGTGGGCAAGTGACGCAACCGGTGTTGCGGCTTAACACCGGTATAACCGTCAGCACCGTCTATCGCGGCAAGCCTAGGCCCGACCACCGATGGTGCGAGGACCCTATTGGAATTGCTCAGATACTACTACTTCTTCTCCAAGATGAATCACATTTTTGAGGGCCTAAACATGCTCGAAAACTCATGAAAATTTGCACACATGCCAAAAGTGGTGAAAATTTACATTTGATATGGGTTTCAGAACTGGGTGTGGCAAAATGCCTCAATAGCGCCACCTTTAAAATTTCAACGAAGTGTCTCTCGAGCTAGGGCTGTGCAATTAATCGAAAAACAGTTTCGATTTCGATTTTAGCCTTCAACGATTATGAAAATACAATAATCGAGATAAAACGATTATTTCCCCCCATTCTGCCCCATTTTCCAGCGCTACGCTTTCGTTCTTCCATAAAAGCCCAATTTCGCATGCAAATCAGTAAAATCATGTAACGTGACTTTTGCAAAATGGGACGTGCTTGATTTATAGAAGTATATTTATTCATGTTTCTAAAAACATGAAAGAGAACTTGCGCTGCTCCTCAGGAAGATATATGCGCTCACAGACGGAACTGAACACGGACATGGAAAGTCATCTTTTAGCTCAAGGTGCGCGCCTAAACGGTCAAATACACAGTAAAATTGACAGTGTTAATTAAGCAGTGTTACACTCCATTTACTCTTAAGGAGTTAACTTAACAACAAATAGTGAAAAATGCCCCCTAGTGTTGGTGAAAATGATCGGAGTTGAATTCTGCATTGTTAAATTTACTCCGTTAAGCTCCGCCCCTCAAGCCATCCCCGAAGACCAGAGCAAAAGTTCTCTCTTCGCCATTTTCTTTTGCCTTGCGCCAAAAGGTAAGCTCTTTTAATTTATTAAAACACAAGTTTAATATTTGATGTTAATAATTGTGCTACTATTAATGCATAAGTTGTAATTTTTCGATTGAGAGCTTTGTGTAATTCGATTGGTTTAAACTCGGAAATATCGAATAGGCAAGTCAGTATGTTGGAGAAATGTGCTTTTTTCATCTCAATGTGGTAATGATAAAGTTTAAATGATGTCAGTAATCTTACTTAATTTGATTTTCAGCTGTATTTAGCTTTGGTATATCCGCTTAATTTGTTTTTTAAACGTTTAATAATGTAACGTCACAATGGGGCATAAGCTGACACATTTTTATAGAAATTAAATTATGTTATGTAAACCGTTGGAATGTTATATAAACTCTATATTTGCTACTGTTCAGCTCACGAAAGACTAAATGTGTCCAACGGCATTAATTAGTCGAATTAATTAGACGAATTAGTCGAACGCCACCATTGCATCTTTATTGAAGCCACGTAGATGGCGCTGTGGGATTAGCGTTAACTTGGCTCAACACTGCGCGAAGAAGAAGCCAATGGGGAAGGCGGAACATCTCATTTAAAAACAGCCGCGTCTTTGTTTTCGTTATTTTAACCTTATGCAGTGATTACGGTACAACGTAAAGAGTTGAGAATGAAAATACCCGTGTAACGGTAAATTGGATCCGTGCGGCTCTTAAAGTGACAGCGGGCTATTTTCCTGCTGCGACTGTGTGCTTAATATTAATCAAACAACAAAAGACACATTCAAAGTCACTCACTGCTCTTGAGTGAAGGACTTTGGTAGCTTTAATAAGAAACAAAAAAGTTTAATTCTTACAGTGAAGACTATGCTGTTTTATTTTACATTTGATTATTCATTAGTAGGCTGTAAACTGCATGAGACTTGCATTAAAACATTAAAGCACAGTTAGTTTCATTTGTATCTTTTTATTCTATTGTATTTGTCCTTTGCTTTTTTATTACTGACAGTTTAATTATTTTCAATAATTTTGAGGACTTTTTGTTTGTTTGTTTGAAATTTCGCTGGTCTCTACAATGTAGATGTCATAACAACCTTATTTACAGGAAATATATATTTGATATGTATCACTATCTTTAAATAAATCACTCATATAAAGTTTTGGTCATATGGCCCCCTCATAATCGTGTTAAATAATCGTGATTACAATATTGACCAAAATAA
>NW_015650691.1:795411-797172 GCF_001515625.1 Sinocyclocheilus rhinocerous | reverse complement strand
TGATTCTTTAGGGTCTTATTGAAAAGTCTATAACATTCTTTGGTTAAAATTTCCCAATGGTAATGTGTAAAATGTCCCAAAACACCTTTTTTTACCCTGTCAAAATCAGCTCTGTTTTCAGCCCTCTGTTCTAGTCCATGTTGCTTTAAATGCTAATGAGCTCTGCTGCCCCCGCCCCTCTCTTCCGTGGGGTGACGAGCAGACTGTAAACTTCAGCCGCGAAACTTGCTAACTAGCCCATATTAGGAAAGGCGATTTGCAAAGAATCATAAAAAACCCTTATACTCACTTCTTCTGTAGATGAGAAGATGGATCATGAATGATTGGCGCAAACTTAAACGCATTTAGGCAGATCGGGGATTGGCACATTCCTTTCAAAAACTAAAGTAACGTTAATCCTCTGCGTCTTCAGTGCCTCAGATGTCGGGAATAAATGACGACTGCTATGTTCATTATTACATCCAACAACAAAACACCTCAATCGCTTAATCTGAGACATTCTTGTCTTCCGCTGCACCGGAGTCGTCACAATGGCGGACAGCTCTCAGCTCACTTAGGGTGGGTCTAAGGTAAGATGGCCTTGTCAATCAACTATCGTGGGAGGGGCCTGTGCAGAACTACGTCATTCTGACAGGAATTTCAGAACAGCCTGATTTGAGAAAGGGGATTTTAAAATTTTAAAATAAATTTTAAAATAAAACCACTGGGTGGATTTTTATAATTATAGGGTGGATGTGTACACACACTTCCAACACACATTTATGTTCAAACAACAACAAAAGTTAATTTAGCATCCGATGACCCCTTTAATCAGTGTACCATGTAATAAGTTCAATGTATTTTTATTTAACCGACTGTTTTTCTACATAGCTCATGGTCTACAATGCTTCAAGGCTACAATAGAAGAGAATGAGTGGAGTGTGCTCAGATCACGCATAGTGCCAGCATGACTGTTCAGCAGCCCCTGCAGCCTGTGGTGCATTAGAATGCAAAGCATACCAGTGAGAGGATGGGTGTGTGAGGCGGAGAATTAGAGAGAAAGAAAAAGAGAGAAAGAAAGAGGAGCAAAAGAGCTTTAGTGTTACAAAAACAAGCCCATCGGTGCATGGCCGTGAAAATCATCCACATGTCTGTTCCGCCTTCAGAAATCCCACGAGTCACTCCGGCTCCCCATCCCCCCCCCCAAAAGAGGCTCTTGTGAGCTCTCGCTCATTCCTGCTTCCTTAAAATCTCCTCCTTTTCCCCATGTGACAGGTCCAAATTGCTTCGCTGGAACGACGATCATCCCAGCTGGCATTGAAGTGAAGGTGGACGACTGCACCATCTGTCGGTGCCACAGCGGGGACTGGTGGAAGCCTGCGCAGTGCTTGCGCCGGGAGTGTCTAAACGGCCAGACGTCATCATAGAAACCCTCCAGAGCTGAAGGGAGGGACACAATGAGATGTGTGGCACAGCTGTCGGCGCAGGGGACAGCCCACCTTATGACAGCGAGGGACTGATTGGCAGGAGCACAATTCCTCTGGCAAACTGAGATGACTGGACATGCTGAGATACATGGGACATACTGTACACTCAAACACATACACACACATAAAAGTCCTTGGCAGAATCATAACAAGTGTCTTTAACTGAGGCCACATTTTTCTCCTGTGACGAGTTCATACTTGGGTGAACCTCATGAAAACATTTCACTCCAAAATCAAGAGAATACAATTAGAAATTATATTTAAAATAAATCCATTATATGTATATATGTGTGTG
>NW_015650691.1:789000-792544 GCF_001515625.1 Sinocyclocheilus rhinocerous | reverse complement strand
GTAAGACGGCCTTGTCAATCAACTATCGTGGGAGGGGCCTGTGCAGAACTACGTCATTCTGACAGGAATTTCAGAACAGCCTGATTTGAGAAAGGGGATTTTAAAATTTTAAAATAAATTTTAAAATAAAACCACTGGGTGGATTTTTATAATTATAGGGTGGATGTGTACACACACTTCCAACACACATTTATGTTCAAACAACAACAAAAGTTAATTTAGCATCCGATGACCCCTTTAAGCAGTAGTGTTAAACTTTGCAAAACACAAAATTTATGTCACTGCCAAAACTTTTGGCCATGACTGTACTTTAAAATATAATTTATTTCTGTGATCAAAGCTGAATTTTCAGCATAATTTTTTTGACTGATAATGTATTTATGCGTCCTTCGAAGTGCATATTTGAAGGCTGATTGCGTCACGGCAGCACGACGAAGGCTGTCCCAATTGTGAGAGAGACTCGTGCAGAAATCAAAACAAATGAGCGCAACAGAGCACACACACAGAAAGTTATAGATGCATACTGCGGTAGTAAAAAAAATAAATAAATATTGAAACATTAAAGTGTGACAAACATGCAAAAAAATAAGAAATCAGGAAGGGGGCCAACACTTTTTCACACCACTGTGTATATATATATATATACTGTATATACATATATGTAAAATATATATGATTTAGGCACGCAACATTGCCCGAACAAAATGTTTCAACGCGATTGCAATGTGATTTTATACAAAAGTAGTTCAATAAACAAGTTAATATTAAGTAACTTACATTTTAGACACAATATTGACTGTTTTTGCTCAATTTCGCTGATGAAAATAGTTCCAATCTAAGCCACAGCATATATAAGCATATATAATCATAATCTATGAGAAAAATACTATTATAAACTAGGTTAGTGGATAATTCAGCAGCAAAAGTTACTCTACAAAAATGATGAGTTCACACTAATTTAATAAAATCTAAACATTTAGAGAAAAACTATTTAGTGAGGGAAAAAATACAAGTAAATAGATGTAATCTGGTAAAATGTTACACATTGCTCTTTGTATTGTACATTATATATATATATATATTATACATTCATGAAAAACAAGTAAATATAATTACATATAAATATATGCAATAAATTAAATACATTTCTTTTACATTTATAGCACAGTAATGAGGCAGCAACATATGATAGATAAGACAGAACAAGAAAGGCTATTAACAATCTTTCATTGCGCAAAAGTATTATAACATAAAAGGCTCCAATAAAGAGTGGCACAATGCGCTTATGCACATCCCGTGTGCAGAATGATGCGCCTGAAGCAACACGGAGTCACAGCGCGCAGCGCTCCGCATAGAAAAGTTCAAAGCATAAGGGAAGAGACATTGATGCATAGTGTATTATATCTGTGCAATAGTTTATTAAGCCTTTTCTTTTAACAGTTTTAAATTTCAGTTACTGTGCGCGTGAAGAACAATTCAGTGCTCTCTACTCCAGTGTAGTGATTTCTAACAGACACCCAGTAGAAAGTTACATGATTTAGAATTAGCACTAAACTCCAGCAAGATAAAGTCCTTTTATGCAAAACCACTTATGTTTATCTACAGATCAAGTATAATAATAGGGACATTGCATCATCCTAGAGAGAGTTTTATAGTCTTGACAGTCGTAACCAAACGCGACGCACAGTTTGAATGTTGAATGGAGGACGACTGACAGCCGCAGCAGAGAGAAGAGTTTAAAGTGAACTTGAATTGACTTAAATATTCATCTGTACCTCACATTAAACTATGGAACGGTCTCAGAACACGGAAACTTTATGGTGCTTTATAATGTTTTTGTGCCTTTCGTGGGGCTTAACAATAACACAGAATAGTATACGCACAATATCGGATTTGGATCGGTCTCGTCTGACCGATACCCCGATCCAGCAGAAAGTGGCAGTACCGGAGCGATACCGATACTGAATATCGGATCGGCGCACCCCTAATTAGAATGATTTCTGAAGGATCATGTGACACTGAAGACTGGAGTAATGATTAGGGTTGGGTACCGTTCACATTTTAATCGGTAACATTTTTTCCCCCCAGAAATTCTTGTTTTAATTTTTCTGAAAATCTAATGAAAATTAAACCCTTTTATTTTTTGGCAAACAAACTGAGGTTTACTGTTGAAATTAATACATGGAAGAAAAATTGTGTGAATATTCCTTTAAAACATTTTTTAATAGGCTAATAATTGTATTATTTTTTTTCTACAATTAAGTGATTAATCTGGTTGTAACATTTATTTTTATCATTTGTTTTATTTAAATTTGATAGAAAATGGAATATTTAAAGATGTACATTATACTAGGCATGGGCCGATTACCGGTTTCAAGGTAAACCGCGATTTGAAAATGTCACGGTTTCAAAACCGCTAATATTTTCCGTTATACCGTTCCTGCGGTATGCGCTGTTTTTCATGTCTCCTCAAAGACTGAAAGTGTAGGAATCCCTCAAGTTGAGTGCAGTGTAGAGTAGAGACCGGCACTCCCGCAGGAGTACCGCAGGACTCAACACAACAGGGTGCGGCGCGGGACAACTTTTGATTGGCGAGTGCGGGTGCGGGCGGGAAGAGACTCGTGTGTGTGCGGGATGCGGAAGAATAAAATGATTCGCGGGACTCCCGCAAAATAGAAATTATCTAAACATAAAGTGTCTAAAACATATAAATTGTTATTTATCTGTTGCACAAAAGCAAAAAGAACAACTAATATTAACATTAAAATGACTGACATATTCAAGATATCAGCTTTTAGTGAAAATAAAGGAAGTGCTACTCGCATTCTGCCATGCCAAACCATGCACGCAGCAGCCCATGCTTGCTTTTCTGTTAAAAATAACAGTGGTTTGTGATTGTGAATGTTGATGCTTAGCCTAAATAACAAATATTTTATCGGGAGCGTTTATGCTGGGATGTTGTGGAGCTTAGGAGATGTTACAGAACCATTTCATGCAAATTTCTTCGATGTACTGAAAAAAATCTATATAGATTACTTTTATGCTGGCTTTTGCGGGCGGGAGCGGGACCAGATAAGATATATTTCCACGGGAGCGGGCGGGCGTGGGAGAGAATCTTGTGGGAGCGGGACGCAGGTCTCTAGTGTAGAGAGTAACACGACCCTCCTCCTCCTGTTGGTGCGAGCGAGTGGTCAGTCACGTGTGTGTAGGATGGCCGAACTTAAGGAGCTTCCCCTGGAACTTATGCGATCGGCAACCGGCCGTTTTTTGTCTTATTGCAGCTCGTCTCTGTTCTGGACTTGCACAAACTGCGTTGCAATGCAATCGTTTTCCAAAATGTCATTTATGTGAAAAAATGAAGTCTGTAAACGCCCATTAACACAGGCAAGAGACGTTGAAGACGGACGCACAGAGAAAAATACTGTAGCAGGCAGATCACTCACTGTTCATGATGCACGAACTATTGGAAGAAAATCCTCAATATTGATTTGGGGGTTTATATGAATGTGTTTCTGAGGGGAACTGACTGTCTTCAGAAAAGTTT
>NW_015650691.1:775519-788552 GCF_001515625.1 Sinocyclocheilus rhinocerous | reverse complement strand
TCAGTTTTAAAAATATCTGCATGAAACAGAAACAGCAGAGCTGAATGAGATGCAGATTCACTCTCGGCCAGCAGGTGGCGCTTAAAGCGTTTCCTTGGTTTCCATTGTAAATCGCGATTTGTTTAGCATCTCAACCGATTTGAATCGTCACATATTTAAATCGATTTTCAACTGGCTCACGGTTAATCGTTACATCCCTAGTTCTCAGGTACCGAAATTCGGTACCCAACCCTAGTAATGATGCTGAAAACTCAGCTTTGTATCACAGGAATAAATTATATTTTAAAGTATATTAAAATAGAAAATGTTATTTTAAATTGCAATAATATTTCACAAAATACCAGGGTTTTTTTCTGTATTTTTGATAAAATAAATACAGCCTTGATGAGCACAAGAAACTTCAGTAAAAAATATTATAAATCTTACTGATCCCAAACTTTTGAACGGTAGGGTAGACACATGTAACACCAATACTTACAAAAAAGTCCCCCCGGTACAAAGTCCGAAACCCAACAGGAAGTCTGTTATTTTGAATTTTCTTGGCAAGTTTTGTGCTGTTTTGCCATTTTCAGGTGTTGTATTTAAATGAACTCCTCCTAGAGATTTACATAGATCAACACCGAATTTGGTCATTATAATCTAAAGCCCTTTGAGACGTTAAATTGCGAAGATCTTGCGTTTTCGTTGAAGGGCGTGTCCGTGACGGCCTGACAAACTTTGATGTTTCGCCATGAAAAAAGTTGTTGTTATAATTCAGGCATACAATGTCCGATCTGCACCAAACTTCCCATGTTTGATAAGAGTCCTGTCCTGAACACATGCCCATGCCCATATTCAGTTATAGTCATAGCGCCACCTGCTGGCAACAGGAAGTGACGTTTTACTCTATATCTCCTCCTCCTAGAGATTTAATGACATCAACATTATATTTGGTCAGTCTAATCTAAAGGCCTTTGCGATGTTAAATTGCGAAGATCTTGAGTTTTCATTAAAGGGCGTGTCTGTGGCGGCCTGACAAAGTTTGATGTTTCGCCATGGGAATAGAAGGTGTTGTAGCTCAGCCATACAATGTCCGATCTGCCCCAAACTTCACATGTTCGATAAGAGTCCTGGTCTGAACACATCTAAAGGCCAATATTCAGTTATTATCATAGCGCCACCTGCTGGCAACAGGAAATTACTTGTTATACACAAACTTATACATTCAATGTCCAATCTGCACTAGATTTCACATGTTTGGTAAGAGTCCTGGCCCGAAGACATCTAAAGGCTAATATTCAGTTATGCCCATAGCGCCACCTGCTGGCAACAGGAAATTACTTGTTATACACAAACTTATACATGCAATGTTCAATCTGCACCAAACTTCATATGTTTGATAAAAGTGCTGGCCTGAAGACATCTACATACCAATATTAAGTTATAGTCAGAGCGCCACCAGATGGCAGCAGGAAGTTTGGCACATATAAATGACTTTGACATATTGCGTCTATATTTACTACTTTAAATGCATATTGCGCACCTTTCACTGGCTTCCTAAAGTGGCGGTGAGCCCGGGTGCCTTATTTTCTCGCTTGAAGGTCATTTCATTTTTAAAATGTTTTTTTTTTTTTATAGTTTTGGCCTTGTCTGCCCCTGACAATAATCCTGTTCAAAGAAAAGAAAGGATTTTTGTTTGTTTTTATTTTTTATTTTTTATTTACTGGTGTCGAGACCCAGTTCTCTCTTTCTGTTACGGATGACCCTATAGGTCGTAACAAAAGCATAATAGAGATTTACAAGCACTTTTTAAAAGGCTGGTCATTTTTGACCTAGAACTATAAATTAGAATTTGATGATGATCGGAAAAAGGACCTTAAACCTGGAATCAAAGTCAGGTCTGTATTGCTACTACCCTATAATGAGCCTATGCAATGTACACCATAAGAGTGATGTGCTGAGCTTCATGCCTATAATATATATACATACATACATACATACATGCATACATACATACATGCATACATGCATACATACATACATACATACATATAGTAGTTTGTAACAGGCAGCTGTCTTCCTGCAGATGAGGATCTAGTGAGATCTTGAAACTGAAACATCACAGAGGAAATCTAACAGACTGAGAAGATGCTATGAACATCCTAACCACATATTTTTGGTCATTTTCATGTGTGATCCAGCTGCATCCTACCCAGGCAGCAGTACAAACAAAAGTTTGACTTGGTTGTTGGAGCTTATTTCAACTAGACTGTGATCTAAGTGTCTACTTTATAACTGAAAAAAAGAAATAAAATCTGGTGCATACTTGAAACATAAAAACTACACAGAATGAACCTGATCTCGTTTAAAACTGAAACTACACAGAGCCTTTTCAAAGCCTTCAAGGCTTTATAAAATTGACTGATAATTAGGTCAGAAGATGCGCTTAACCAACTGCGGCAGTCAGGCTGAGGCCAATTATAAACTCAAACTGTTTCAAAGTGCTGAGTAGAGACATCAGTTTCAAAGGTAAATCAGCTTCACTAAATTTTAGTGGCCGAAGCCTTGATTTTCACATGGTCAACAACGGATATAAATGGTATTTTAAGATTCGCTATATAAAATGTACCACTGCTGAGTAAAGAGAATTAGAAAAGTAAAAATACGCAACATGGTCAAATTATCATTATATTGTTCTCCCTATTGTTCTCTTCTCATTTAAAAAAAAAAAAAAGACTACTGCTTCCCTGCTCATTAAAACTGTCATGTGGTGCGACCAATAAAGTCATGTGGTCCAACCGACACATCAACTAATCCTGTGCATCAAGAATCAATATGTTTCTTAAAATATTAGATAATTTGACTTTTAAGGCAAGGTAAGTTCAGGTTGTTAAATGTCATGTGGTGCGAGTCGTCGTAAAATTTAATATTTATAAAATGATGATCTTTGTAAAAAAAAAATGTTTTTATCTTTAAAAATATGTTTAAAAACTTTAACATATTATGCATATGTATACACTAGACATGGGCCGGTATAAGATTTTGATGGTATGATAACCTTAATCACGGTTTCACGGTATTGTCATTACCGCTCTAAAGTGTGTTATTTTTTAATTTTTATTTTAAATTTTTTTTAAAAACTTTTTTCTGCTGAACACAATATATTTTGTTTTTGAGCAACATACAGAATATTAGGAACAGTAGAATTTGTTTATTTTTTCTTTGATTTGTTTCCTAAAAAGAAGAAAAATAAAGGCTGACCTAAATCTGTAATTACAGTTATTTAAATGTATACTTATATAATTCATATACATATAATTTATATAATTTCACATCATTTAGTTATATATTCATATAGTTCATATTCATAATTTGATTTAATAATAACCCAATTTGAAGCAAAAACAATGTTCTGTTCTGACTAGCTTTGTGAAATTATAATACATGCCTGAACGAAGCAAACAGTCGGAAAGAAGTGAGACTGACCGGCCGGTCACCGATCCGGGCCGATCATGAGGAAAATCGGCCAATTCCGATCCCTGGCCGATCGATCGGCGCATCTCTAATTGCAACGCATTTTGTGCAAGTCCAGAACAGAGACGAGCTGCAATAAGACAAAAAACGGCCGGTTGCCGATCTCGTAAGTTCCAGGGGAAGCTCCTTAATTTCGGCCATCCTACACACACGTGACTGACCGCTCGCACCAACAGGAGGAGGAGGGTCGTGTTACTCTCTACACTGCACTCAACCTGAGGGATTCCTACGCTTTCAGTCTTTGAGGAGACTTGAAAAACAACGCATACCGCAGGAACGGTATAATGGAAAATATTAGTGGTTTTGAAACAGTGAAATTTTCAAATCGCGGTTTACCTTGAAACCGGCAATCGGCCCATGCCTAGTATACACAAAAAATATGACATTTTGTGTACAAACTGACCTGAAATATAGGCTAAATATATAAATACTGTTTCTAAACCAGAACAAACAACCAGCTAAGGCCATTCATAATGTGTACGAACATCGTCCATCATCATCACTGCATTTTAAAAAGTCCCATCTCATTTTAAAACCAAACTTGCGCCCTTGATGGAGATGAACATGATATGGATATGGTCAGTGGTTCTCTAATACTTCCTAAGCGTTTATCTTCATCACTCTCTCTCTCTTTCACACCCACACTGCCACACATCCCCTCCAGAGGCCCAGATGCTCTTTGCCTTCCAACCCACTGCAGCACAATCAAGCCCAATCCCTGATTATCCCATATTAAATGAACCGGATCAGTCACAGACAAAGTCTAATAGAGCAAGTAATGTGCATGCTAACTTCACTGACAGTCCAGATGAGTGAAGTGACACTAAATAGACATGGAGCTGTTATGTTTTCATTGTACCACAATGGAACATCTCAACAATACTAGGAAACTAAATTGTTTGCCTGGATACTTCTTATAAATCCACTTAAGAATGAACACTCAAATGCAGTGGTGTATGATGCAGAAAAGGGGTGGGAAAGGGGAAAAATATGCCAAATGCAATGGCTAAATAAATACAAAGATTTTTGTTGTTGACAAAGACCGTGCACACAAGCAGACTGCATTTTGGCAAGAATTTTACAGATTTAATTTTATTTAAGGATGTTTTTGTTAATGTTTGCACAATGTCACCCAGCACAACATCAAATTTATTGTAATATTTTTCCTGAGTCACACCACTGCTCAAATATACTTCCATAAACTAACAAATATACAGTCTAGCATGATGTACATAATGTTGCCTAAGCACAATTTTAAAGTAAATATAAAGTTTGGTGTTGGGATCTGGCCTTTGATCAGCATAAAAGTTATGCATAAACTTTTATGCAGTGAGTATGTCTCATAGAGCAACACGTGCGGTTCCATCAGATTTGGTGCCTCTTCCTCTTTCCTGTTCTAGTGTCATTGCGGAGTGTCAAATCGGAATCAACTCATATCTATGTCACAGAGGTGTTGTGAGAGCAAATTATGGACACTCGGCTGATCATATTGTGAGATAATTACATGAGTTCTTCTGACGCTTTGATACATTCTGCATTTAACTGATAAAACTGTCAGAAGAGAAAAACTTGCGCACTGCAGTTGACAGTATATGGACAACAAATGACAATCAAGCATTAAAGCCAACATGAGTTTTAGTGGATGAAGTCAGTTCTCCTCAAGTTTACACAGGTGTCCTAGAGCTACCACATGTATATTTTATAATATGAAAAATATCTGTCTGACAACCAGGAAGTATCCAAATACTTTTTTGGTTAAATTTTGAACTGTACATGTATTTTTGTACAATTTTATTAAACAATATTACAAAAGCGTAAGTAGTGTTGTTGTGAATATCACTACGGCTGTGATGTGACTGTAGCCATGTTGATATTCAGTATGACAGCATGATAATGTGTGATATTTTAGTTTTATAAAACTGTTCTATAAATGTCAAATAAATGTTGAGTAACTAACCACCAACCAAAAGAGCTTCTAAATAAACCAAAGCATCATACTTTGTCAACAAGCTGCACACTGACTGAAAGCTGGACTGGATCATAAATGAGTGGAATGAAGCAACAAATATTCTCCCAATTTCCTCACTAGTAAAAGACCTCCACCACAAGCAAAAGAAAACACAGATAGATTTTGCTTTATAAATTTTCAGAGGCCATTGTAAACAATCAATCTCTAATACTATTAAAATATTAAAATGCAAGTAACTTCAGTTTTAAAAGATCAAGCAGTGACTATTCACTCAAAAATTAAAATTTTCAGAAAATTTACTCACCATTCAAGATGTAGATTTAAAGAAGTTTAGCATTACATCACTTGCTCACCAATGAATAGGCTACTCTGCAGTGGCTGGTATGGTTTGAAGTTAAAAATGTCTTGATTAATTTATTACAAACATGCAGCTTTTTGCTTTGAGGTTAATTGATTGACTGGAGTCAAGTGGGTCCATTGGTGAGCAAGTGATGTAATGATAAATTTCTCCAAATCCGTTTCAATGAAGAAACAAACTCGTCTACATCTTGGATGGAGAGTGAGTATATTTTCAGTACATTTTCGTTTTTGAGTAAGCAACGTCCTGTGACACACATTCCTAAAATGTTTCAATAGACTGACATGTGACGACATACGCATAATTGCCTATTTGATAAGTGATAAACAGTGGCAGCCGACGTTCCTTCTGAAGGGAACTGGGAAGGGAAAGGTGATAAGAAACTGGTATGGTAGGAGTTTTGAGTTGTTAAGTCTGTCCTACCTGCAGAGGAGGAGTCGTCATGGTCGGAGCTCAGGTATCCGTCAGGTGTGCTGCGTCCAGACCCGTGAGAGCCGCGGAGCGCGAGGGAAGGAGACAGCCTGCCATCATCCGAGTCCAGGTCTCGACTCAAGCGGACGCGAGGATTCAGCCGCGGACTCTCGCGGACGTTACCCTTTGGGTTGAGAATGTTTTTTCGTAGAAAGTTTTCGTTGAGCTCCACGTCCTCGAACTCGTGGTCACTGTCCTGCTCGTTTATCCGTTGCTCGGCAACGCAACGAGAGATGTCGCGCGCCGCTGAGTGTTCTCGCGGAATATCGGGCTTTTTCCGAGGAGGGACGAGGATGGGTTTACCGGTCTTGCTGCCCCGGAGTAACGTTATGTCCCGGACGAAAGGCTCGTCCCCGCCTTTGCTGTCTGAGTCGCAAGGACTGTCCTTCTTTGAATCTGCCTTGCCCTTGTTGCACCGTCTCTCAAAGTCACAAGTTTTCTTCTGCGCGATGGTGGTCTGCAGGTAGATCACCTTGAACTTCTCCTCCGAGAGAGCCTGCTGTAACACCTTCAGATTGGCTTTGCATTTCTCCAGCTCTGCCTCTATGTCCTCCACCGAGCTGGGGTTCATCACGGGCGCTTCGCCGTCGGGAAACTCATTCCTCCAGTGCTTCTCAAATTCCGCCTGTTCCCACATCGTCAAAGCAGGGGAGGAAAGTCCTTGAATAGGTTGTCTCGTTCCTACTAAAACGGCTAGGGTTCACTGTCTCAAACGCCTGTTGTTAAGTAGCGACTTCATTTTCTCTTTCGCGCATATCCACTCACACTCACACACCACATATCAGTTTACAACTGAAAAAAACTTTCAGCTTCCGCTACATTGGAAAGTCGTGACGTCAGCTGGACACGGAGCCAATCAGATCCGTTAGCCGTTTACATCTAGACGTGCAAAATCCCAGCCTGTGGTTGCTTTTTTTCACACCATTGAAGCCCCACCTGTTGAGTAAACACGCGTTTGCCTATTAATATACATTTCAGTTCAGGTTTACAAATAAATGTACTCCCAAATGTAAATAAAAAAGTCATAGTTACAATTAAACTGATACAAAAATAAATAAATAGATTTTAAAAAGTCGAGTAAATACTAGAAAACATTTTTTAAATGAAAATAACAATAGTTAATCAAGCATCATAATAACATTAAGTAACATAATTCAGCAAAATAATAGCAAACAAGTCTAAAAAATAAAAGTAACACTAATCATTAACCAATATTTAATGATAATGTATTATATTAAAATATATAACATTAAATATAAATGCATCAAGATGGAGCAACAGAAATGATGAGTAAAAGTTTAGTAATAAAGGCAAAGACATACAAATACCCTTGTAATTTCTGAATCAGATGAGGGGTTTCATCAATTTGCTTTTTTGCATGTTTCATGCCTTTCTGCAAAAAAAAAAAACAAAAAAAAAAGCTCTTGACTTCAGTGTAGACACATTTTTTCTTGTTAAACGGCTGCTTCCAAACTGTAATAATGCATTTTGTGTCTTGATAATTAATGGATTTAATCCTAATTCTGCTCTCTATGCATTATTTACAAGAAAGATTATTGCAGACATCACTGAAGAATTGCATTGATTATTGACAATAATAGTTGGGAAGAGATTGGTCATTTACGCAAAATGAAATTTCCCTGACTCTTTTACTGAAGTGTCCTCCAGTACGTTTGAGGTCAGATTTTTATCTCCCAGTTGAGTCTAATTCACGGTCCATTTTCTGTTCAGAGTTGCCAGGGTCTATTCTTCATTCAGATTCCCCTTCTCACCCCGCTGTCAATACCATTAGCAGAGACGTGCAGGACAAATTTGATATGGGTATCATCGTGTCACTGGAGAACGGGAATGGCCAGGTTCCAGCAGTTCTATGAGAAACTGAAGATGAGAGATGTGTGTACTGATAGCCACATATCACATCGGAGATGAGAGGGGGCAGAGGGATCTGCTGCATGGATCAATCCACTTTAGAAAGTCTTTAGGCGCTTGAGATGCTACAAATGCTACATTTTTTTCTTTCTTTATAAAAATTACTATCCTTTTCATTTCTGCAGCTTCGCAGTGCACAATCAGACAAAGCCCTCACAAGGGTTTTAGTATGTGTGCTTATGCATTAGCACCGGACATTCAAATGCAGTTTCAGCTGGAATCCAAATTAATAATTCATGACATTTTGCATCCTTTGATCCCAAGTTCAACCTGAGCCCTTGTAATATGTATTTGTGTGGGACATTCAGTGGTTTAGCACTATATAACTATATATTTATTTTAACATGTTAACAACCATACAGGTGGTTTAAAGGGATAGTTCGGCAAAAAAAAAAAAAAAACTCTGACATAATTTACTCACCCTATTTTGAAGAATGTTTAAAATGTTTTGTTTAAAAAGTCAGTGGGGTCCAAAACAAGACTGAAAATCTTTTGAATTCATTGTATGGAATGAATGAATGAACAAACAAACAAATAATTGTCTCCTGTGTTCAACATAAGAATTTCATACAGGTTTGGAACTACGTGAGGGTAAGTAAATCAGGATTATTATAATTAAACTAAAGCTAAAATTATGGAGAAAAAAAAAAAATTTTGTTGCTTGAAATAAACGTTAACTGAAATAAAATGAAATTATTATAAAAAAAATTAATTCAGCTAGTTGTCAAAGCAACATTTGTTTTCATTTAGTTTTACTAAAATAAACTAAAACTGAAATAAAAATATATAGACATTAACAACAGTAAGAGACAAAACACACAAAAAATACTGAAACGTCAATGTTAAATGTTAAAATTAACAGTTATAGTCACCGTAATAAAAACAAAATAAATAAAACAATTTAAGAAATAAAAAATACAAAAATCAATTCAAAATATTAGAAAAACCATAATAGTATCTCGTTAGTACACTAAAATAGTACACTAAAATAACACAAGTAAATAGTAAATTTTTTAATTTAATGTATAACTTTGTGAAGGAAATGACATTTTCAAAAAAGAAAACAAAACAAAAACTAGAAAAAAAAGAAAACTAGATTTCTGTGTGGGAGGAAAAAACTATGAGTAAGATGGTAATTATGAGGAAGTTGGGGGAGGAAAGAGGAAGAATGGTCTGTTACATGAGAAACAGGAGACGAGTGCATTCACTGAAGCTAATGCAGTCATACCTCTGAAAGGCCGAGGGCTCGTCTCATCACATCTTCAGCTGATGCAGAACACTCAGTCTGCATGAATCTAGTAGAATTCTTAGCATACCTAACAATTATTCACCAATTATTGTAGTTATGCCAAAGCCACCGGGTGTAGAGCCATTATAAAACTGGCATGTGTCAGAAACTGAAGACCCGATTAGGTCATCCTTTATTTGATACGCATCAATGCATTTAACTCCTGCTTGAATAGCAGCCAAAGAGAGAAAGTCTTCCTGTAAATTCAAGCTTGTTTTAGTAGCTCGTACCATCATTCGATGGAAGGTCAGTACAATATCTTTCATTTGGCAAAGAAAGAAACCTTTAGAAGGCTTTGTTTCTTTATTCCAGTTACATTTCTGTCCCAGAACTGCAAGGTCATTTTTACTAAAAGCCTATTCAACTTTTACCGATCAGCAGTGACTTGTAAATGCATGATACATAACTTGGTTCAGTTACCATGGTGATTCACACATTAAAATCACTCCACACTTTTTAGTAAACTGAGGAAATGGATTTGTGAAAAAGGAGGGACACAGTGACATGCATGATGCACCACATTACCCATCTGTGAGTAAGACACAAATGACAATGAATCTACTATATGATGGTGATTTAACAAAGATTTAGACGCCCATTCCGTGTTAGTATGCATATTTGCCCATCCCACAGATCATTTACAATTAGTATGACGGAAAAATTCACTATGTGGCATTTGTTCACTAATGAAAACATATATTTTGCTGATTAAAGCAAATGTGGCTGAAGATCCCCAAATCCAAAACAAACTGGATTTGGGAATTCAGGCTGCTAGTACAACAGTGCTTTTTAATATCTTGGAATCAAGGGCAGAAAAGGAAGGAAGTTATTTTCTCAATGATGAAGTGCTGCCCTCTAATGGTCAATCTGTACAACCAAACATGGAACATGAAGGATCTTAAAGGAATAGTTTGCCTCAAAATGAACAATTTGCTGAAAATGTACTCTTCCTCAGGCCATTCAAGATGTGGATCAGAACAGATAGGGAGAAATTTAGCATTACATAACTTGCTCATCAATGGATCCTCTGTAGTGAATGGGTGCCGTCAGAATGAGAGTCCAAAATGTTGATTGTAACAAAATAAGTAATCCACACAACTCCAATCCATCAATTAACTTTAAACCACCCTCTATCCATAATACTTTCTTCAGTGAAAAAGATGTCTCGTCTGAATCAGGAGAGAAATATGCACAGATCAAGCACCGTTTACAAAAACAGTCCAAAACAGTCCTAAACAAATATGTTGGTGGATTTTGATCTAAGAGAACAACAGGGGATGGACTTTTACACTAGTGGAAGTTTTATTATGGATTATGGACAGGTATTTTAGCCAGAAGTGACAGTTAAAATTTAAAATGCCTTAATGATGATGATGAATTTGTTTCTTACATTCACATAACTTTTTGCTTCACAAGATGACTGGAGTTGATGGACTGGAGTCAATTACTTGTGGATTTTTGTGACGTTTTTATCAGCTGTTTGGATTCTCATTCTGACGGCACCCATTCACTGCAGACAGAGGATCCATTGGTGAGCAAGTGATGTAATGCTAAAATGAAGAAACAAACTTATAAACATCTCGAATGGCCTGAGGGCAAGTAAATTTAAAGCAAATTTACAAAATGAATATTGTTATTTTCCTCAGAAACAGAAACTGAAATCAGCTAAACCTGTATTAAGGACTGTAAAAAGATGGACTAATGAAGCAGAGCAGGATTTACAAGCTTGTTTTGACCTCACTGATTGGAGCGTCTTTGAAGCTGCTGCCACCGATCTGGACGAGCTCACAGAGACTGTAACATCTTATATCAGTTTCTGTGAAGACATGTGCACCTTATTTACTTGTTCTATTTTTTATTATCTGTGTTTTTTGTTCTGTCACTGTCATTCTGTTACACTGTGGAAGCTTCTGTCACGAAAACAAATTCCTCGTATGTGTAAACATACCTGGCAATAAAGCTCATTCTGATTCTGATTCTCACCTTCATGTAATTCCAAACCAGTATACAATGTGAATCAGTAAATTAATGTTTCATTTTAAAGTGAACTATTTTTATAATAGAGGATCTGTTGAATTAAAAAGTGGAAAGTGCAAAGTAGATTTAATGAAGACAAACCTTTTTATTATTTGTTTTGAAAAGATCTGTGTGAGACAAAATAGAAATCTCGAGGCTTTATGTAAATGGTTTACATAATACATTTACATTATGAAATTATTTACTCCATATTAATTCATCTCATTAAGACTGACGAGACTTCATGTAATACAAATACATTGTGACAATGCCTATTACATTAAAGTACATTATATTCCACATTTTGACAACATTTAACTTTTTCAAGCAACACTCAATTCCACCTGGACCTTAACGGCATCATACAACACAGTATGTAATCAACTGGATGGAATAATTGGTAAATGTATTAAAAATAACCAATATTCTTCTTCAATTTGAAATAAATTAAAAACATCAGTTCACATAAAGTGAATATACAACGGGTAAAATAAGTATTGAACACATCACCATTTTTCAGCACCAAGGTGCTGTTGACATGAAATTTTCACCAGATGTAGATAACAACCCAAGTAATCCATACATACAAATGAAACAAAACAAACAAGTTCAGAAATGACGTTCTGTGTAATAAAGTAAAATGACCCAGGGAAAAAGTATTGAACACGCTTACTGAAATTGATTTAATACTTTGTACAAAAGACTTTGTTGGTAATGACAGCTTCAAGACGCCTCCTGGATGGAGAAACTAGTCGCATGCATTGCTCAGGTGTGATTTTGGCCCATTCTTCCACAGAGTCTTCAAATCTTGAAGGTTCTGTGGGCCTCTTCTATGAACTCTGATCTTTAGTTCTTATTTTCTATTGGATTCAAGTCAGGTGATTGGCTGGGCCATTCTAGCAGCTTTACTTTCTTTTTCTGAAACCAACTGAGAGTTTCCTTGGCTGTGTGTTTGGGATCATTGTCTCGCAGGAATGTCCAACCTCATTTCAGATTTTTATCAAGAATGTCTCGGTACATGTTTCCATTCATCCTTCCTTCAATTATATGAATTTTGCCAGTGCTACACCATGATGTTTTGGGGTGATGTGCAGTGCCATTTGACCTCCAAACATGGTGTGTATTATAACATCCAAAGAGTACAATTTGTGTCTCATCTGACCAGACTATATTCTCCCAGTATTTCACAGGCTTGTCTAAATGTTGTGCAGCAAACTTTAAACGAGCTTCAACATGCTTTTTCTTCAGCAATAGAGCCTTGCGTGGTGAGCGTGTATACAGGCCACGGCGGTTGAGTGCATTACTTATTGTACTTATTTTCTTTGAAACAATTGCACATGCTAATTCCAGGTTTTCTGAAGTTCTCCACAAGTGATCCTTGGCTCTTGGACAACTCTTCTGATAATTATTTTCACTCCTCTGTCAGAAATCTTGTGAGGAGCACCTGGTCGTGGCCGGTTTATGGTGAAATGATGTTCTTTCCACTTCC